>NC_140741.1:38240000-38347500 GCF_050655825.1 Lonchura striata | reverse complement strand
TATTCAATAAAAGATAATATGTGTATCATTGAGAGCTAAATTCTGCCTCACAGATGTGACTTGTGTTGTGGGACTGTGTTGCATCACACTCCAGGGTTAAATTAAAGTTGGCCTTCCTTCTCACAGTTTCCAGTTCAGGTGATTCTATCGCAAGCATTTTATTATATGTCTAATGATGTTTCATATTTTTCTTAATCCCTGGCTCCTGAAATCACACAATTCACTGGGGCTTGATGTTTTCATTATAAGAAAAGTTTCTAGTCCTTATAGGATAAAAGGCAGTGTGAAGACTACAAGCCTGAGAATACTCTCATAGCTGGATGAATGAAATGTAGCCTCATATAGTTTTTATTTGTTATTTGTATCCCATACATTTTAAGCCTACTTATTAGTCTGGATGTCTGATTGATGACTTTTGAGCTCCTGTAATCTTTTTCTGATTGTGTTTATCTATAATAATTCCTAGTATGACAATTTCTTCTATATTTTACCATAACACATTATGTATATATATATGTGTGTGTGTGTGTGTGTGTGTGTGTGTGTGTGTGTGTGTGTGTAGTTTTGGATATATGGATACATAAAATATAAGTCCAGAGAACCTAAGTAGCTGTGGGCTAGTATGTATTGGACATAGACACAAAGAGAGAAAGTCTCAGGAAAGTAAGGACTCTTTTCAAGTATTACTTATCATAATCAGGGCCTCCCACCTCATGATCATAGAGGAGCTACATGAGTCTTCAGAAATACTCTCTTGAGTGAGGGAATTAATATGAAACATCCTCTACGTCCAAAAATGACTGTCTTTGCTTATCTACCCTTGTAGAAGAATATCAAATGAAAAAAAAAATTCGTTGAAAGATGACTCCCAAGAAGTACAGTGTTGATTACTTTGATATATCTTAGTTAATTCTTTCCAAATGTCCAAATAAGGACAAAATACAAAATGGTGACACCATTAAAAACTATGCTTGTCATTATAGAAATACCCATAATGGTCCCATGGAAAATTTTACCCACTTCAAGAGAGCACCAGAAAGACTGAGGACTATGGCTGCATCAGTGTTGGCTGCAGCCAGCTGCCAACTCTGTATAAACTTCGGCCACTGACAGTACTTTCAGCCAGTGGTGTAACAACTGTACACTCCTGTCATACATTATACTTAGGACATCTCCTTCAAATCAGAATTCTTTAATCCAATCTGGGCCTATTGCACTTGTCTCCCTACTGCTCTTTTCCCCTTCTAGGTCATATTACCTATGCATTGAACCTTTGTGCTGCATCTGACTCTTCCTTCTTTGATGAGGAACATGTTGCTCAGGCACCCCAGATAATTTTTCCTCATATTTGCCTTCTGTAACAAAGATATTTCACTCATAAAGTACACACTAGCTGTCACTTGTATCCAGCACTGTATTCCTCTGTGGAGGACATGTCACCCATGATAGCTAAGCCAGCTGTCACTCAGGCACAGAACTTCCAGCCGTATATCTAGGGCATGTCACTCACACACTTCAGCTGTCCCTTACACCAGATGTCCTTTAAATCTAGCACACCATTCTACATGTATGTGTTCATTACAGCTGTCCCTTTTCCCTGTCGCTTTCCTCTCCTGTTTAGTAAATGTCATTCAATTGTTCACTCCATCTGTCTTCTTCACTACGTAATCCCTTTTCTGTCCATATACTATGTCACTTAAAACTCTGTTCTACTTGTATCTTATGGCTGCCTGTTGTACCTACCACATTATGGTAGGTGTTCAAGAGTAATTTAGATGCTTTAATAAGTCTCTGAGCATGCGGTTTAATACTTACCATTAGCACTCAAAATTCCTTCAATTTATCAAGTGTCTATGACAGGATGTTTTCTCCAGTGAAGTCTTTCATGTTATCTGAGTTTTGATAGGAGTATACGAGCAAAATCTCTCTTGCCTAGTCAGTGCTAAATTTCTTGAAGCACCAATTCATGCTTAGAGTCACAAAATATTCACAAATCAAGTGTTCCTCCACCTTTTTTTGCTTGACAGATCCATCACAATAATCATTTTCAGAGCATGCCTGTCCATCAAAAGGCAGAGAGGTTCTCCTTCCCCTTCAACGAGAGACTGAAAAGTATAGGTTCAAATCAGGAATACACTAAATTCTTCTTCCTCCTTTACCTTTTTCCAGCTGTGGTTTAAAGTGAGATCTTTTCTGCAGTGGGAGAGTACCCCAACCAAGGGATATTACTCACTTTTTAATTATTCTCTCTTATTTAATCCTTCACCTTGGTATTTTTAATATATCAGCAACTCCCCATGATAGGGTGAGATGTAAACTTCTGACTTGCAGATTGACTCATGGTTATATGTCAGTCTATGGTTATATTTTATGAAGAATGTAAACACAGATTAAAGAAGGTTTTGAGAAGAGGTCTCTTGGCCAGATGCCCTCACCAACAAGAGATACATGCATTTTGTCGGTGTTCTTTCAACTCTTCCTGAAAAAGAAATTACACCACAAACACCTTATTATATAAAGGGAAAGTTCCTACAGCTCTACTATTCTTCTCACTGATTTCTATCATCTATCTTCTGGTTCAGTTTCCTTCCTTGAGATACAGTGTACTGTGGGTTGGTGAATGAGAAGAGGCAACTGGCTGTAAGTTTGCCTTAAAATCAGAAGTCATAGTGTTAAGCCCTTTTCAACAATTTAACCCTTTACTTGTGGTGTGAAGTGCATAACAAGAAGAAGGCAGGAGATAAACAATAGTTTGGTGCATCGTAATTTCAAATAACTTCATCTTCCTTGCTAATGAGCAATTGAATCTTTAACTTTATGTTTTTCTGTCCACAACTCACCTTTTGAGCCATAACTGTGGTTTAAATCTTCTGTATACCAAACTGGAACTTTTAGGTACTTACACAATATCCTCATCTTTAACACCCTTGTTCAAGCCCTCGTTCCTGAAGACTTGATTTCTCTAATTTTTCTGAATGTCTTCTATCACCCCTTTTCTTCAAGTTTTCCTAACTTCTTTGGATTCTCTTAAAAAAAAAAAACAACAACAAAAAAAAAAACCCAAACCAAACCAAACCAAACCAAAACAAAAAAACAAACCCAAAACCAAGACTTTTTCATTGAAATGCTAGGCAGAAATTGCATGGGTTTGACAAGATGCTGCAGAGTGACCTCTGAGGGAATATGCCACAAACACTTTTATGCTGTTCACAGCTAGGCTCAGCTGCCCTGAAACAAGTGTTAGCACTCCATCATGTGGTAAAAATTTAGCAAGTCACAGAAGCACATGGCTCCTTTGCTAAAACAGGTTCCAAAAATACCATATGCTTCTGTGGGAAAGAAGAAATGGAGAAGATACATTTAAGGAGACATTACTGGAGGCATAGCTCAAGATGCAGTCTTCGAAGGAGGAGCTCTGTGTCAGAGGAGGCCACCTCTGAGGGACAAAGGCTCACAGGAAACTCTTGGCAGGGAAACCCCTGAAAACCCCTGAGAGGTTGTAAACTGTTCTAGAGCAGAGCAACACCAGGAAGAACCAAGGATCTGAAATTAGCCATCACACAGTGTCTGCAACCACTTCTGCCCCTCAGCACCTCACCAAAGGAACTGGGATAGATTAAATGGACCATACAAAGAAAAAGGAGGCTCTGAGGCTGGTAAGGGAGGAAAAGGTCTGTTTGACTGAAAGTGAACTTGTTGAAAGGAAAGAGGAGATGTCTACCTAATACACAATTAGAGTGATGTTTACTCAATTCAGTAACACAACGTTTGTACTTCTGGTCAATAGTTTCATTAATTAATTAAAATGCCAGGAGTCAGACTATTTTGCCTGTGACAAAGAGTAAGGACATATTTATGTGGTAAAGACAAGCCCACAGTAAGGGGACAAAAGAGGTCAATCTTTCCCCTTTTTTAAGAGGGAGTATTCTTCTACATTAAATATGTGATCAGTTTGTAAGAAGTTGTCAAGACATTTAGCACAGAGGACTTGGGTTCCTCTAGGCTATTTGCAGTCACAGAATATTATGCACTTAAAAACAATTATTAAAAAACCCACATACCCTGTTAGACCATTACATATATCCTATATGTAGGATGGAATCTTATTATTTTGATAAATGTAGATGCTTAAGATCTTGGTCAAATTAAGCATTCCCTTGATCACTTCGTGAACCTAAAAACCAAAACCTTTCTCAGTGGGATTTATAGGAAGCCTATGGGCTTTCACATTGCTGAAACTACTTTTGAGGATTTGAATCTAGTTTACTAACTCATAGATCTGATTTTTCCAAGATCAAGTGTCCTGCCATCCAGAAGCCAGAGCCTGTCCTAATAAGGCTTTAGTTTGACATCTGAAGCAGGGAAAAATCTTTACACTTGCTTACTGCTTGTAGCTGAGTGTGTCTCTTCATGAATAAATCTTCATGTATAACAGCACAAAAAGTTATCCTAAAAATATTGCTTCAAGATTTTCCAGTGAAAGCCCTTTCTATGTAATCAGGTTCAAAAAATTCCTCAGTGAAACACCTAAGAACTGGGTGGTGTCATGACTCTTAATATCCTCATAAATGGATAACACCAGAATTATTTCACTGAATGTGTTTATAGTGAATAAGGTCGTCTACACCTGGGGCGGGCTCTCAGAGGTGCTGACAACACTACTGAAGCTGATTGCCTCAAAAGAAAATACACATGGTTTTAGTTTATGTCTGCCTGTAACTTACTAAATGTATTTACAGGCTTGGACTTGCAACCTGCTGTGTGGATACAATTGCATCCATGTGTGGACCATGGCAAAGAAGAGAAGACAGATGATCTTCCTTACATGGACCTTTCCCATATATGCACAAAGCAATTAAAAATGAAAAGCCATTGCCGCTATATTTGTCTTCTCCTCACACTGAACATCATTGCACTGTCTGCTGTTGATTTGCAGAGGTCATGATCTTTCTCTGGCCATACTTTGCAGGGAGGGACATACGTCTCACAGTGGTTTCTGCGGTATTTCTCCATGGATTCCTTTTGTCACCAGCAGAGATGACTACCTTCGAAGCAGACTAAAACCAGCAGTGAGCTCCACTTTTGTCAGGAGTGGCTAAGATAGTCCTTGCCAACAAATGAAAAGGTTTGGTCTTTGTCCTAAAGTTTCTACCTTGGTTCAGTCAGAGATTTTTTCCTAAGAAGAAAGTATTTTTCTTGACTATAATCCTCTATCTGGAATGTCTACCAAATGAATGATTTGGCCACATAGAACATTCATGATGAGCTCGAGCCTGTTGAGAGGGGTTGCTTCCTCATCTGTATTTTACCAAGAAACAGGCCTTTGTCCTGACTAAATAGTTCATAGCTAAATAGTTTAAATTATAAAAGCAGTCATGAGCTTTGTTAATACTAATAAAAATATGTGGGTTCTAATTTTAGGGCCAGTACTTGACCTGACAAGTTGCAGTTCACTGACTTGAACATCTTTGATGATTATCTCTCTTAATGTACGCTGTAATAATGTCTCTGCTTACTAACTACAATTGCACAAAATTAAGATGCATCTGAACATTTAAAAATGGTGTACCTGGATATTTTAAGGAACTATCCAAAGGACTTTTTGAACTTTTGCAGATAATGTTAATCAAGCTAGGGATTCAGAGACTAAAAATAACCCTATATGGCAGGAAGAAAGAACTGGGAAAAATCTGGCCAATTAATTTTTCATAGATTCTAGGCATAATATTCTGGCATACAAGGGAATCAATATGCGAATATTTAGGGAGATTCCAATTAATAATTAAAAGTAAGCTTATTAAAAATAGTCAATGCTTTAAAAAATCTAATCACTTTCTATGTTGTAATTACTGACCCAGATCTCACCAGTTATCCATGCAGATGGAGTCTTAGGTCCATGTGGAATGGTGGTGGAGTCCAAGGGGCTCTGCATGAACAAAGGGTTTGGTCAACGTGGAGCAAATTGTAGGAATGAAGCCTGTGTAGATAGGATAGAATAACATGGATAATGGACTAAAATAAGACATTATACAAAGTGCTACCTAATACAGATTTGATGACTTGTAGATAAATACTCATTAAAAGTGATAGATTTCAAATGGGTTGACAAAGGGGAGAAGAAAGTAATTACTAGGGTAAGGCTTCTCAGGGGAGAGCATTATCTAGGAGTGCCAGGCAGCATCACTGTGGTCACTACTGGAATCCATCTTATTTCTAATGACAACTTTGCTATCTCAGCCATGGAAAGTACAGAAGATTCACTAATTGTGCTTGGGCACCAAAGGCAAAATTTTAGAGATTAAAGAGAGTAGTCATGTCCATTATGCAGATAGAAGAGATATTTCCAAAGCAACAGGTGACAGACCAACAAATGCTTCTCCCTTGCAACCACTGTTGAAGTGCCAAAGTACTTATAAATACTCTTCAGAAATAATAATACAGCCACAACTGACTTTAATAGTTCTCACTCAAGTTTAAAACTCTTCAATTTCTTTATGAATTGAGCAGTTAAACTCATAGGCAAATAGTAACTATGGCATACTCAAGTAATGATAACTTATTTTTAAGACTGGATTTGTGTTTGATTTTTTTTTTTGCTCATTTTTCTATCTCTTTTGTGCACCTGGGGTAAGTATTGCTTCAAAGTGCCAGCTATGAGGATCCAGAGTGAAGCCATGTACAGGGTATGGGCCACAGGGGGCTTGAGTTTATAAGGCTCTATAAGTTCATGCCCAAGTGCCATCCAGCTGTATGAAGAACTAGATCAACAAAGCTTCACTTATGCTATTGCTGTGTGTGAAGGAAGGTACTTCTAAATGTAGACAAATTTGTAGGGTCCTGAAACAACAGATAGAGGGACCTCACTGGGTTTGTTCAGCAAAGTTTCTTAGTCTTTTAAGTATTCTGTTACATATACTGAAATACTGGACCCCAAGTTTAAGATCAATGACTTTTATGGAAACTTGTGCTGAAAACACTGTAGCCAGCATGCTGGGCAGGCAGACCTATGTAAAATTAAATGGAAAATTCACTTCCAGAATGTAAATGCTTCTGAGCATATCCAGAATCCAGTCCTTGAATCCAGGAAGAAATGTACAGATGATAACCTCAGCAGGTTGAGCCTGAAGTGCTAAACCTCAGCAAGCAACCTGAGGATTCAACTTGGAGTTAGGTACCTGCAGTGGCAGTTTGTGCCAGTGTCCTTTTGAGTGTGTCTAGTTATGAGCCCCTGAGAGTGTTGGCTTAAGTCCAAACTCACCTCTTGAGTTACTTTCATTAGCCAGTCTAGGTCTAAACATGCAAAGTTTCACTAATCCTCTTTGCCATGCAATCCAGATATTTTGGCTGTTTAGCTCTTTTACAGTTTCCACCATGCAAAAAGTTATTTCCACACAAAACAGTGTGACTGTATATCCTTGAAATCAGGGTTTACATTATATATAACACACCCTAATCTGGAAATTAAGGGCAGATATTAAGCAAGAATTAAGTTCAAAGTAGGACTTTTCAACTTCTTTACAGAGCAAACACCTCTTCCATTTCTTATGTTAGTGTGGAGCGAGTGGGCATGAACTGGGGAGCTGGAACAGACATGATACCAAACAGGAGCAAATGGTTGACATCTGTTCCAAATATCAGCACAAGAGCGAAAATGTGGGGGCAATGTGTCTGAAACAAAGTTTCATTTGAGGGGAGAGTCAACATAATTATCAAACAAAGGAGACAAAAAAAAAAAAAAAAAAAGAAAGGGTAGATGAGAACTATCTGAAAAATAGCAAATAAAAAAAAGAATAAGGGTGACAAATACACACAACAAGTATCACAAGAAATAATAAATAGCTTGATTGCAAATAAATTTGTGTCTTGTGGTTGACAGAAAATTCTTAACTGAACTATACTAGATTGCAGAATAAACTCATGCCCTTTTACATTTTTACAGCATAGAAAATCCACAGGGAACAGCTGCAGTTAAAAAAATTAGGCATAGGTAAAACTTTGTTTAGGGGTTTTGCATTACCAAATATGAGGGAAACTGTGTGAGACAGAAACCACCAGTGCAAACAAGACTCTCTGGTGTATAATAAAACTGCATTATCTTTCTGTAAAGCTATCTTCTTTGTAAAGATAAAGTTAGTAAATTCTTCATATTTTCTACCCAATCACTTGTTTTCTTAAAGTGATTTTTTTTTTTTATTTCTTAAAGAAATAACATACTTATGATTCCATTCCTCACTCAAATGTGTCTGAAACTAAAATTGCAGATTAGAGAATTACTGGAGAGGAACAGACAGACAAAGAAGTGCAGACATGTGGAACCTGAGTGAATAATATCCATTCCTCAGAAATACAGGTAAAAAAATACTATAGTCATATTACCATAATCTATGGACAGATTCACCTGTTTATAACTCTCTAGAAATCACTTAAGGATTGAAAGGAGTATTATATAAATACTATCTAGGTATTTCCTCTGTCTGTGGTCTTTTAGATAAGGATTAGCCTGAGAGATGGAATGTTAGCTGTACTGAGATTAAAAATTATTTAATCTTGTTTTCAAAGGTTGAAAGGTGTATTGGGTTTTCATGGCAAGGTTTTGGTAGTAAGGTGGCTATAAGAATAGGTCTGTGAGAAACTGTCAGAAACTTTCCCCAAGTCTGGTGAAGTCAATGCCAGCCATCTCCAAGACAAACCTACCACCTGCCAAACCTATCCCAGTTACAGTGCAGTTAAGAAAGATGATGGGGGAAAACTGCACAGCAACAGCAGGGAAGAGAGGAGTGAGTGAGACTATGTGAGAGAAACAATTTTTCAGACCAATGAAAAAGGAGGGAGAGGAGGTTTACCCAGCAAGACCAATGGAGAAGATCTTCATGAAGCAGGTTCTCCCCTTGCAGTCCATGAAGATCCATGGTGGAGCAGAGATCCACCTCCAGCCTGATGGAGACCCCATGCTGGAGCAGGTGGATACCTGAAGAAGGCTGTGACCCTATGAGAAGCCCATGCTGGAGCAGGTTCCTGTCAGGATCTGTGGTCCCATGGAGGAACCCCCACAGGAGTAGATGGTTACTGAAGGACTACAGCCTGTGGAAGGGACCCATACTGGAGCAGCTCAAGTAAAACTACAAATTCATGAAGGACTGTCTCTCGTGGGAGAAACAGCAGGAGAAGAGTGTGAAGAGTCCTTCCCCTGAAGAGGAAGCAATGGGAAATACAGTGTGTGATAAATAGGCTGCTATAAATAGGATCCCATTCCTGGTCCTCCTGCGCTGCTGGGGGGTGAGGAGGTAAAAAACATTGGAAGTGAAGTTGAGCCTGAGAAGGAGGGATGGGTGGGGAGGAAGTGCTTCATTATTTGGTTTTATTTCTTATTATCCTGCTTGGATTTGATTGGTAAAAACATAAATTCATTTCCCTAATCAAATCTATTTTGCCTCTTTTTACCAGAGTGGTAATCAATGAGTGATGTCTCCCTGTCCTTATTCTGACACATGAGCCTTTCACTGTAATTTCTCTCCCCTGTTCAGTTGAGGAGGGGAGTAAAAGAGGGGCTTTGGTGGATGCTTGGCATCTGGCCAGGGTCAGCTCAACACAAGAGCAAATTTCACAGAAATCTTTCTATAAAAGCAACTAATTTTACATGTGAGATGCAAACAAATGACAGTGAAAAAAAGAGCTCCACACTGGACAAAAAGATGTAAATGAAGAGATGAGGCATCCAATTTTATATACTTGAGAATAGGAAATATTAATGCAGGACATGATACGAGTCTATAAATACCTTCAAAGAAAGATTATAAAGAAGGGATGTAAGTAGCCACAACCTAGAGAAATAAGCAGGATAAAGAAAATGACCCAAAAATAAGACTAAATATGTTTAGCAGAATATTAGTAGAAGGCTGTGATCTGTGAAAAAAAAAAAAAATTGTTATGTGTTTGTGATTCAGCAAGTAGAGATTATCTAAGGGGCTAGAAAAGCAAAATATATTCATACATGAAATGGCCTTGTGATACAGGAGCAAGGAGAGAGACAATACTGAGAGGGCAATGAGATTTGGTGGATCTAGCACTGAAGCTGTGGAGTCTGTTCAATAGGGCTGACAGACATGATTATTTTCACCAGAAATTCATTGTTTGGAACTAGAAATAGAAACTGGCTGTTCATTGTCATGATGTAGCCAGGGTAAATGCCTTCCGGTTTCAGGAAGAGAATCTGCCTAGAAGAATATTATTCATGTAATTAATTAGCTAAAACACAGAAGTAGATACTCTAGTTTCTGAAATAAGTTCCCTCAGCTATCATAGGAAGAACAAAAAACCAACAAACCTCAAACAGAAAGCCAAAGCAGGTGTTAATATATAGGATACAGTCAGTAGCACTTTTGTTTGGAAAAGTAGAGATTTTTTTAGCAGCCTGGCCATGTCAGAGCATACCAGGAAAGTCAGATTAGGATCAATAAGGCATGCTAGACAGATCTCAGCATTCAAGTTGGAAGACTTAAATGTGCCTACTCCAAGCTAATGAGGTAAGAGTAAACTGTAGCTTACAAACCATTGGTTTCCTCTAATGTCAGATGCATAAATCTTGGTACATTCCTAGATCATATATGCCTATTTATTTTCATTTGAATGGAATAAAATTCATATGTTTCAAAGCCAAACCATGATGCCAAACAAAGTGTGCTATGTTAGGATAACTGTCAGATTATACTCAAAAAAGAACTCTCATTTGGGACTAAAAGACTTGAGTTGCCACAGCCTTAGATCTATCTCTCTTGCATATTGAATTTTCAGGTAAGTTAGCACTGGGATATGTCATGCTGAATAAGGTAGACCAACACTTAAAGGAGAGGCAGGAACTTCCCAGTTACAGGGCAGAGTGCCCTGGGCATGCCCACTGGAGAAACACTGGAATCTAGGAAGTTTTGAAACACTGAAGGAAACACCTGGTGAATTTAGATATCTGCAAATTTCTAAGGGTTATTTTAGGTTTTTTGTTTTGTTTTTTCAGATGCACATTTGAATGTGCATATTATTGCCACTGTAGATATTAGATTTAATCTCTGGATCTGAAGTTGAGCTTCACAATTGATTTTATTAACATATTTCAGGATGGTTTATACAGTTTCTTTATTGTTTTATAATCTAAGATCCACAGATTCTTAAAAATTCTTTTAAAATCTTTATGGTTTTCCTAAAACTGATTTGAAAGCTTTGTTTTAAATAGTGTTTCTTTTCCAGAACTGGTTTTATCAAAGAATATTTCTGCATCATCCCTGAAAAAGCACACTACATATAATCACTCATGCAGATGCACATAAACACAGTAATTTTCATGTATATTCTTATTTGTTGTTAACCTTTGACAAGTCTGTCTCCTTCTAACTAATTAGTAAGAACACTGCAGCCATGTCACTCTCTCAAACTTGTTGATAGTAGAAACAACAGAAAAGATCTGATTATGGCAGTCTGCAGCTCATGATTTAGAAAGGCTATAGCTGAATTGATTCAACTACATAACTCAGTGAATTCAAAGCTAAAGTATGAAGGATTCCTATCCTTGGCCAAATACTTATCATCTTATATGGCTTTAAGTTCTTGAAGGTGTAGAACTAAACTACTAACAGATAAGAATAAATTCCTGAATTAGGAATGCCCTGTATGAGTGTTTATAATATTAAGTATTGCAAAGATATATCTAAGAGCAGAACTCCTACCTGTGGTACCCCCACAGTATAACATCTCTACTCCAGCAACTACCAGTCCCCCTTTCAGGGCTAAATTGTTATGTCACATTATCTCAGTTGTCTAAATCTTTTATATCTCCACACCATACTGAATTTTTTTTTAATAGAATAAAAGGGATTTTATTGAGAATAGGCAAGAAATTATTTTATGGCAACAAGAGGTTTTTGTTATTATAGACCAAAAAAATTGTATTTTAACATGAGAGATATCTGAAGTCTTTTTCTCTGAGAAGTCTGTGGAAATAAAAAACCACCATCCTGATTATTGGTAATATTTTGTAATATTTTGTAATATTTTAGAACATTTATTTCAGTGCAGAAGATCCTTAGAAGCAAGCAGTAGTCTTGCAGTTGGAGTAAAGAAAGATGCCATCTGGGTTTCATTTGCAGCTGTGCTGCTGACTTGCTTTGACACCCTGAACAAGGCATTTAACATTCCTATGTCTCAGCTGTAAATGATAATTAATTACAGTTGTATCCAAAAGCTCCAGTCAAGATAAGGCCTAAACACACTGGCTACTGTACAAACAAGGCCTGACATTGTCCCTGCCCTGAAGAATCTAATTTGAGACTAGATGCAGCAAGCAGATCTGACAAAAAAAAAAAAAAAAAAAAAAAAAAAGGGAATAGACAAGAGGAAGGTAATGAAAATAAGATAATGAGGTTACTTAGGGAGCCATCATAGAACTTGAATGTTCCAAAGCATTAATAAATTGATTAATTAATTATAATTAGCTCTCCCAAACTGCACCACAACCTCTTCACCACAGGTTTTGTGTAGATGCCATTGCTGAGAAAAAGCCTGAAGTACCTAATGGAGAGTAGAGGTCAAAGACTTGGGGTTAAGCCTGACAGGTTAAACTATACATCAGAGTAATACAAAAAGAAATGCAGAGTTGATAAATTGAAATTCAACTGACATTCCTATGGAGACAAAGGAATATACAGGTAGCCATGTAGAAAGGGATAACACTTTTCAATAATTTTTTTAATTAAAAAAAATACCTAAGTGCATTTGCTATTTTATGTTGTTGCAAAAATCATAATTGAATGGATGTCACGTTGAACTCTTATATTTCACTTGTTGAATTATGTGATTTTTGCCTTCCTCAATTAGCTGGTAGCAAGAGAATAGGTTGAAATAATAAGCAGCAGGTCATCAACAACTTGTGGTTTTGGCTTTTTTTCCCATATATCACTGCTATCTTTTTTCCTTGCTAGTGAAATGAAAAGAAAGGACTTTGACATCAGCAAGAATTTGTCTTTCTCTCCCCTATGTCTGTGTTCCACCTTCTGTCTGAACAACATCTGCTATGGGTCAGCTTATACCCTACATAAGTAATAAGAAATAAGAAATACAGAAATAAGTATGTTTTCATTTTGTTCCAGTTGCCTATTTCAACTGTGATGTTTTTTCTTTCTGAATTACTCTGACTTGGCTGATTGACTTCCACATTTTTTAAGCTCTTTTCTTCCCTTAAACTTCTTCTACCTCTGTTTTAGTTGGTTTTGAGATGAGAAGATTATTTACTTTGCCAGGTATATGAAACTGGCTATATAACTCAATTATAATTATGCCTGTATAGGGGACCATCTAGCAGGCAGATAGGAAGAACAGAAATCCAGAAATGCAGGCATACAGCAGTGCTGATTTGTTGTAGATAACTGAAGCAAAAAGGTGCTGCTCCTGCACGCTGGTGAACTGGGAGAATCAGTAGAGAAAAGGAAAGGGCTTTCTCCACTCATCAGCTACAAAACAGATATAGCCGAGCTTTCCCCTTTCACTGGTATTACTGGACAGCCAGACCTCTGCTTGGCATAGGCAGAGTACAATGATTGTCTGTAGATATGTAGATGGAAGAGTTGACTTGAAAACAATAATTCTCTTGCCTAAGAATTTATTTTATTTTCATTTGTTTGAGATTTTGAGGGAAAAAAAAAAACAAAAAACAAACAAAAAAAAAAAACACCACAACAACAAAAAGAAGCCCCAACAATAAAGAGAGTTTTCAAGCACAAATTTGGAGATGGGGATCTCCTTCAGGAAAGCCAAAGCAGCATGCTAATCTCCCTGACTGCAGGATGGAGGCTGGTCTCAATTTGTCTTTGGGTGCTACATCCTGTATACAGTTATTCAGTGACATTTTCAAAATGGAATGCATTTTGTTAAAGAAATCTCATTTCTAATAAATGCAATTTTTTTCAAAGTGGAAAAAAAAATCATGTTTTAATAGCTTGTATCACTGCCCACCTAGACTTGAAGTCAATGGCAAAATTCTGCTTACTCCAAAATGACAAGATAAAAATTTTAGAATCTAGTATTTTGCTACCTCATGGAAAACACAGTTTTGAAAGATCTCAAAGGATTCATTGAGTGAAATTCATCAGCTGAGAATCAGGCCACAAACACACAGAAATGTATCTTTCCAGTATCAGCTATTTCTACTCCCAATCCAAACCTTTTAAATAGCAACTTAGTAGACCTGCTCTTTTCAACTTCCTATTCTGGCTATTATTATTTCTCTGAGTGTGTTTCCAGTTACATGGGGGACAAATGGCACTTGTAATTTTGGGAAATCATTTAGTTATATAAAAAACACCTTTGCTGTTCTGCCTGAAATATGCAAGATTAAGATAAAATATCTTTTAAGACTTCAATGTACTGCCATGAATGGGAAGTAGTTAAAAAATATAAAAGTGATACAAAATATAAGAAACTACTTCAGTTGCAAATAAACATTTCTTCCTTACATTTTGCACACAGTTTTGCCATATTGGTGACTTTAATTAGTGCAGAATCCTAGACTCTGCTTATTGGTTTACTGAATAGCATAAAATGAAGTTTATTTAACTTTCTAAACTAAGGAAAGCAGGATAAAGCTAATTAAAATTAAATTACAATATAATTAATCATTCAGGCTCAGTGTGTCAATGTTGCCTAGGTCCTGACTGATGTAATCCTTCCTGAGTACTCCTGCCATTCACATTGTGGAGTTTTCCCTCCAACAGTGTGTGGTGTCTCCCATGTACCTTTTTCAGTTCCTGCAGTATTTTCAGTGCCTAGTTCAGAATGACAGCTTAAGGAAGAGGATTAAAAAAAAAAAAACACAAAAAACCCGAAAAAAAAACCCAACGCAAATTTCCTAATTTCTTTCTTATTTTTGGGCACTTTCATCAGGCATACTTTAATTTAGACTTCTTATTGCCTTTTAAATTTGACAGAATATACCCATAAAATTTGTTAGTAATTGTTTCATTTCCCAACTTGGCATGTGTAGTTAACCTTGAAAGACTGATTGGATGTTGCCTGCACTGAACCCAACCTTTGCTGGTACCACAAAGGTCACAGAACCACTCTCACTGAATCTGTGCCTTTAAACACAAGGTTGTCTATATATTGGAATTGCAATGCTTTGACTGCCCATTAATTCATCATTAAAAGATGTTAACTTGTCACTTATTGTAAGACTCCAACTTAAATTCTCTCTGGCATGAAGTTCTCTGTATCTGGCACTGAGAAATCTGAAAATCTTTTGGACCAATAGTATTTGTAAAATACAGGTTCATTGTGTTTTTAATTGGAACAATTTATGGAGAAGAAAGGTGTCTTTCTTTACATTTCATTTTGACAATACAATGGCAGTACATTGAAGTCTCAAGTCTTACATTATGGGAACATCCCAAGTCTCCACCTGCAACAACAATATTTATTTTTCTAACTGTTGCACAGAGAATTCTTTATTCAAAAACTATTTGGTCTACCATGATTGCATAATAAGTACTTATGAATATTAAAATATCACAACTTTCATCCTGAGACACAGTGCTGCACACTACTAGAGTCATAACAAATTTTGGACTTAGAAAAAATAACCAAATAGAATTAAAGCATCATAAGATCAAGACACTTGTTGTTGACAATGTTCATATTATTTTGGAAAATAAGACTCATTCCTATGAAAATTAATGAATGAAAATTATTATTTTCATTAATATTGCTTATATTTTGCTTATATTGGTGAAATTTTGATGTTTTGCAGTTTAGATGTGCTGAGTGTTATGATACATACAGAAAGAAATATAAATATTAATCTGGACAATTTAAGAATAAAAAAAAAAATTGTGCAAATATGTGCAATAACTACAGATATACTTCAGAAATATTTGGGGCAGTAGGAACTGGTAAGTTTTGCAGGCAAAAAAGTGTTTTGAGTGTGAGCTTCACATCCACACGTACATAATGAAAAAACCAAGATTAAACATTCAAATAGAACATTTAAAATCCATGAGATATCAGAACCAATGCTACCAGGAAATTCTGTTCTAGCTCTTTACATATACAAATTTTAATCTGGTCTAATTATGAGTACATTTATTTCTTCTGCTTAACTTTTCACTGGGTTATGAAGATAACATCCTCAAACTCATGGCATAGATTTTGGCCACCAGGCTGAGAAGTAGCAGACATAAGCTATTATCCATCAGGCAGATGGCTCTCTAGAGGAGGAAACAACGTACATTTGTTCTGTAGTTTGCAGCTGCTCAGAAGATAGCAATGAGGTGCTGAAATTTCTGCCCCACAAGGGGAATGTTGATCTAAGTCTGAAACTTACTTGAAGATTTGAAGACAGCTTAGTCAAACACATATAACTGGCAGATGTTTTTGAAATGTAGTATAAAGTGGTTTACATTTCAGTCTATCATAAAAAAAATGTAGGAACTGCTCCAAACTCTGAAATTTTTTGTGGCATCCCAGTTATCTGGTTTGTCAAATCAGTGCTGGTCACTGCCTTCTTGTGAGAAGTATGAAGCACTCATGTACAGTAAGGTTATTGATATAAAAATATATTAGTACCACTTGGTGGGCTAGACAAGAAGGAATTTTTTCTTTTCCTGCTACAGATCCGTGCACAAAAAAAGTTGCAAAAAAATTAATGGAATGTGGAATATACCCTTGCAATCACTAGTGATTAGCACAAAAATAAAAATAATATATGTAGTATTCCGTGTCAGAGAAGTGCTGGGAGATATTTATGAAGTTAAAATTTTGAAAGTGCATTGATTATATATGACAGAGAGAGGTGGTAATACTGGCTTGAGACCAGTATTGCAACCACTTTTTTGAAATCTGAAAGGGGTAATGACATAACAGAAGTCAAGACTTGCAAAACCAAGAGTGTTGTTTATGGTATAGATATTCTCAGTAATGGTAACACCTTTTATGAGAGTGTTAGAAATATGCTGTGGGACTCACCTGTCCAGATGTTGCTGTTACCATCACAGGTCAACAAAATCATCCACAATGAAATCAATGGAAACTAAAATTCTCTCGGAGAACTGCTGTTCTGCTGTCCTACATTAGGTGTATGTAATAGGACCATGGACAACAGCATAGCAGTACCTGTTTCTTTCCTCTGATCATGAATGGGTGTTTAAGTTGCTAGTTCAGCTTTAGAGAAACTATGGATAGATGTCACAGGGCATCTGAAACACCCATGTGGAGGCAGCAGGAGTGAAACAACTGTGATAGGAGTCCTACGGGTTCTGGAGGGGCAGCAAGAAGCTGGAAAAATAAGAGGAATTCTTAAATTACCATTAAAATAGGTTGTAGATGACAGTGCTTTGGAAGTCTAATCACTCAGCTGAAGGAGAGTCTTATCCATGATGTTTGCCATCCGTGCAGAGACTGGAGATTATGGGTCATTTGCAAGGATAACTTTTTTATCTATAGGCTTAAATTTTGTCTACTTAGTCCTTCTATAAGACATATAATTTCGTCCATGGAGCATTAGCGTAGATCTCTGGCAACAAATATTATTTATTTAACACAAGCATTTTGGGCTGCTAGACTGGTGGAAAACCCAAATGGCCATCCTTTATTAAGTACTGTCTCTGAGTACATCAATCTAGCAGGCTGATGTTGTAAAGTAAGTGTTTCTTTCAGGTGACTCAATTGAGCACTGGTTTCACAAAAATGAGCAGAGCAGTTTATGTCAGAAAAACAAAAAATATGCAACATCAGGCACAAATGTCTACAACTGTCAACTAAATGAATCTGCAGGGAAATGTAAATAAAGAAGTCATTAAAGACTACTCAAGGTACTTTTTAAGTCTCTAAACAATAACACTGAGCAGATCAGTAACAGAGCCCTTCATAATTTGCAGTCTGCAGAAACAAAGAACTTCTATTACATTTATTATCAGATGGCTGCATTCCTGTATTGAAATCCAAACACAACAGAAACTTCCTTGCCCTGTGCAGTTATTTTGCTCATGAATAGGGGCTCTGTTTAAGATCAGTGGAGTAAATACACCTAGAAGGACACTGTGCGTCTCAAAGTTAACTAGGAAACTGTTGATGAAGACTTTGCTGATGAACATCTCAGGGCTTCAGGCTCCAAGAGTCTTCATTTACTGTTTTATTTTTTCTTCAGCAGAGTTCATTTAATTTGTAATATATCCAAAAGGTTAGAGTGTCATCAAGTATGACAGCACACATGTAATAAATAATGCAGTATAACTGCTACCTTTAGCAAATTTTTTTTTTGCTTGGAAACAAAAATTAATGAGTCTTTTTCTTTAGGTTGGATATTTTAAATAGATACTGGTGGTAGTTTCAGTTATTCATTGCAGAATAATCCACAATTGCAACAAAATTAAAGCCTTTTAAAATAATAAGCTTCTGAATTCTGTTTGAAAATCAATACATGAATACACTAAATTGCAAATGAAACAATTTATAAAGCACGTCAACAAATCAGAGTTTTAACTTTACATGAAATTAAATTAATTGATATATATTTGCACATATATGAAAAATACCTAGTAAAATTATTCAATGTAGTAAGGCAACTTGGAGATCAGATTTCCATGCCATCTAAGCTAAATCATTTGAGGATTTTATATATTTTTCTTTATTGTGGAGGAACACTGCAGAGCAATCCCTTCATAGTCACTGAAGATGAGTCTGAAGTACAGGGGGGTTAACAGAAAGATTCATGTGGATTCCAGCGATCTCTGTCTTTGAGGCACTGAAGCTGCAGTGAGAGTCAGGCACAGAGGAGCCACCAAACTCCTGTATTGTAAAGACCCTCCAACTCTCCTCCCAGTGAGAGGCCACAAGACTGGAAAAGTATGGATCAGAATAGCTCATTGCTGGATATGAGCCAGCTTAGGGCTGGATGCAGGATGACCACAGTCATGTAAATTCTGACAGCCTGCACCAGCATGAAAGCGGGAAACCAGCACAACCTTGCACATCCTCCTATGGACCTCCAATCCAAATTCATCTTACCTCGGGCACTTCTATATGTGTCTCCATGTCATGATGAAGCAGTATGGCTCAGAACCACACTTGGGAACTTGATCAGCTCTTTTGATTTTTCAGTTTTGATCTGACTAATCAGCCATCATAAATTAACACTTTTCCACCAATTTGTCCTCACTCAGAATCCTGTGGCTTTGCAAAATCTTAATGCATTTGTGGATAAGGCTGTAAAATTAGGACATTAATTTACTGTTGATCCTGTTCTTTGAAAAATCACAGTCTGCCACTTCCTTGTGAAGGGAAGTGGAGGGACAGACTGATTTCTTCTCTTTGGTGACCACTGATAAGACCCAAGAGAATGGCCTGAAGTTGTGTTTTGGGGGGATGGGGGGGGGGGGTATGTTAAAAAGATTCTTCACCCAGTGTCTGTTTGAGCACTGGAACAAGCTCCCCAGGGAAGTGGTCACAACACCAAGCCTGACAGAGCTCAAGAAGCATTTGAATACTTTCAGGGACACCCTAGGGGATGTCCTGTGCAAGGACACGAGTTGGACTCAATGATCCTTGGGGGGGTCCCTTCTAGCTCAGCTAATTCTGTGATCTGGTATGCTCTGATTTTAATTTGTAAAATAATCCCTTCATACAGCAGCTAAAGTACATTTTTTCTTATAACATATTAAAGATCATATTAATAAATTACATACTGTACTGTCAAACAATAAGCACACGACCATTCTTTTCAATCATTGACACAAAAGTTACCAAATTTGGATAGAATGTTTCCCTGATATACCTCCTCCAATATATCTTAGCTAACAGTTTTGCACTCTTTTAAAAAAAGGAGGAAATAAAAACAGGAAAAAAATAAACAATGCTTTTATGCTTCAAGAAGCCCTGATGTGTTGTGTTGTGTTTCTATTTCTAAAAATCTCCAGCTTTTAAAAATTGAAAGCCCTCAAGTCTTGCCATTAATGGAATCACTATCTCTCGATATGTTTAAAAAAAGACTGGACTTGGCACTTGGTGCTATAGTCTAGTTGTGGTGTTAGGGCATAGGTTGGACTTGATGATCTTAGAGGTCTCTTCCAACCTCATTATTCTGTGATTCTGTGATTCTGTGATTAATGGCATAAATTAAAACCATAACTACCAAAGAAGTAATATTTGGGCCAAGACTATAAAGACATTAAACAGGAAAAAGTACCAAAAGGCTGAACTGACACTGTGACCCTTTCTCTGATTTTTTCATTAAAGACTTATTTGATATAAAGTTACTAAACTTCTTTAACCTCTTGTGAAAAAGTGAGATACATTTCATTATTTGAGAGAACTATCCTACATGCTCATTCTTGCAAAGAGTTGCTTTGAATTCATGCACATGCAGGTCATTTGATCCTCCTGGTGGCCTTGAGGTACTCATACATGGGGCATCTATGTTGTATAACAAGAAATTTACTAAAATTATAAAGCATGGTGAAAAATAGAAGTGTATTTATAATATGCAAATATACACTACATGCAAATTAATATCCTTAATGCAAATATTATTTATTTAACACAAGTATTAGCCCCATGACTTACACATGAAAGCCAGAAAAAAAAAAACATTAACTTCTTTCAAAATATATTTCTCACCATAAGGTAACATGTATCCACTCATTTTATGGGCTCTTTGCCCCCTGAAGTTTTATAAAGTTAATAAAAACTAAGACAGACTTTTTGGTCTGCAAATAGAAAACTATCTAAATGCATATTTCAGGTTATATTTTATTGATTGATACTGGGGGTTTTCTGCATATTATTGACATTTTATATTGTCACATTTTTACTCTGACAGTTCAAGTAGTAGCGCTCAGTAAAGGCAGAGTGGACCAATGCTATGTGTGAAGTCTGACAGATGGTGCTTCACTTAAGTGGTAGGTTCACAAACATTCCCTAGCATGTCATACACCATTCTCATGAAATCTACCTAGATTTCAAGGCCAAAATCTGGAACAATACTTGTCAATCTATCTATTTCCATTTTTATAGTATGCTCATTTCCATAATATGTGAGGATTAAAGGTAAATTCCAGAGATGGATGATGAATGAGAAAGAAGAAAATGGTCTTGACACATCAGCTTTTCCTTTGCATAATGGAGAATGAGAGTAGACTTTAAAGTAACAAGAAGAGTGGATCAAAAATTTCCTTTTTACTTCCTCTGATCTTCCTTTCTGTTTTTATCTTTCCCTCCTTCTTCATCTTCCCACCCTTCCTTTTCAAATTATATGCACTCTTAGTCCACAAGTTTCTATCACTCAGTCTACATCTCCTTGCTGGCAGACATTTTCTTTTTCTCACATATTCATTCTTTCCACCAAAAATAGATAACTCTTCTAAGTCATGCCTTCCCAAAAGCTGCCAGTCCAGGCCATCTGAGTCCACTCTCATCCCATCCCATTTCTTTACACACATGCATACAGCCATTATCTGACACATCTCCCTTACAGTGCAAACGTAGTCTGTTTTTCCATGTAGAAGCTCTCTGCACATCTGCTGAAAACCTTTCTTTTAGCCAGTTTCTCCCTCAGCCATCACCTTCATTCCAATCCTTCATAATGGTTCTATTGGGCTTTACCAAATCCTTGTGTACAAAATTCCCAGCCTAACCTAACCTAGCCTTGCCTATCCTAAAGGTTATGCTGGGGTCATCACCATAATATTCAACCACTTTGAGGAGAACTGAAATGAGAGTTAGGTTTGTCACAGGGGTTTGCCAAATGAAATGACTGCATACTGTACAGCTTGTTCAGGTAAACTTTATTCTTTCAGGAATATATTTTTGCTGTATCTGGAGGAGTAGAAGAAGCAAAACCAGAATACATGTAGCTATAATTACACAAATTCACAGAACTCTGTGATTTGTTCCCCCTATTCGTAAGCTTGCACCGTTGTGAAACCCTGTTGATATCCACCCTATAGCAGCTCATAGCAGCTGTTGCATTAGGAATTGAAACTCTGCTGATTAGTTTCAGCATCCCCTGTCATGTCATAGAAGCTTTCAAAGAGCAGGACTCTGGTTCTCCCTGCATTTCTTTCTCAAGGATGTTTCTAAAAGCAGTTATTTTCCCTTGCCTGTAGTAACTGGCCAATGTGTTTTCATCCCAGCCTTCCTCTTGTCGGATTTAGAAGTTCCTTGTGAAGTGTGCAACACATTAGTTAGGAGTATTGCTGTCCCTGAACAGACTTTTTCCAGGAAAGAAACAAGAAACTACCCGTGTGGACTAAACAGAAAGAATCTGAAAGACCATGCATATAGTTCCTGATGGCTTTTCATTTCTCAGGTTGATTTGTACCAGAAGTATCTCAATAGCACAATAGCCTATGCTAGCCTGTTCACTCTGACACCAGAAAACTTAGTTGCAGCATGTTTTTATTTTAAAAAAAATTTTTTTCTATACTTCCTCTCAGGTCAATAATTGCTTATTTATAGGCTGTATTTCCTTAAACCTTAATCTCACTTTTAGTCACCTTACTCTGTAATACTAGACTGTTTGGAGCTGCCACTGATGCCAGAGTAACTTTTTAAAAACCCCCAAAAATTATGTGAGACAATAATGTGAGATACATAATATGACAATAGTTTAAAAAAAAAGCCTTGGCTCATTTACTTTTGTTGTCAGGTTCATTCTCTGCAACTTAATGAATGGATGTGTATTAGATGATAAATATAAAACTTCATCAGCTATTTAGACAAAGTCATCCTGCTATTGTCATAGAACATCATTCAATCAAAATGTACATCCAACAGTTTTTTGTTCAGATTTACTGTGGAGAACCTCCAGAAATTACTTATCATTTCAGGAATCAAAGGCAGTTTTACCAAAGGTAATGGTTTCTTCGATGGATTTTACTCTTTTTTATGCTCAGAAGTTTTGAGGTATTCAGATATTTTTTTGCTCAGTTCATATGTGCTCAGGAGGGAGACACTGTGGTTCACAGTGAAAGTAGAAGTACTCTTGTATTACTTGTGTCATGCTCTTCCACGTGCAGGATATGACCCTGTGACTCATATGGTTCTTGTCATATCATGCAATCATGTTCAGATAGGAAAAGAAGAAAAATACAATATTTAATTTTTTTCATCATTCAATCTTATCTCACTGTAGATTTTGCCTTGAGATCTCTTTTTGGAGATCATGGTGTTCTCTGATTCCTGTGTGATGTTCTAGTCCATGATAGATAATTGTGGGGTTTTTCCTCTCATGAAGACTGAAGAGTGACCAGATTCAGAAAAGGCAGAATTGAATCAAATAGATTGATAAAACACCAGTGGTAGAATCTCTACCTTCCAGATAGCAAATATTCTACTCCCACCTCAAAAAAAAGACAAAAAATGGTTTTTTGTATTATTGCTTAACTGCCTATTTTTAATATTGCATCCATAAGATACTCAAGAAGCTTTAGTATCACCTTAACCTGATCTGCAAACCCTCTATATATTCATTTGACAGTGATACATATATATTGATCTATATGGCACAGGTAGATACCACTAGGCTATTTGTGATGCTGTTTCTGGGTATAAATGGAAATTTGTCCACTCTTGTTTAAGAAGTCCTTTTTTGTTTCTCAGAACATTTTGTAACCTGAGCAGTTTCAGCTCTGGTAATTATTCATTTTAGTGAATTTTCAATTGGCTGGTATATTCATTTGTGTGTCTCCAATGAAGTGCAATATTTCTATAGCCTTTCCAGATACTGACCAGGATGTGAACAGGGAGTGAAAGACTTTAATGGTTTCTGAGGTATTGTATATTTCCATTTTCAAATATAACACCATTATATTATTATTATTTGTAATTGTGGCAATTGTAATAGTGTAACTGATTAAAAAAATTATAATGCCTTAGAAATACAGCTGAGAACTTTAAATTCATATCCTAGGCTTAACATTTGTCAAAGTAATTTGAGGTAATTATAGAGAAAATAATTCAAATCAATGTGAACAAAAAAAGTAAGCTACTAACTATAAAATTGGGTTATTCAGTTAAAGTTTTTAGACACTTTTGATATACTTCTGCATTCTACATCGTTATTTAGACCACAGTGGAACCAAAGGGCTTGTTATTGCAGAATTCATATACATGTCCCACAAGCACATTCAACAGTATAATATTTACATTTAAAACAGACTAAGAAAGTTCACAAGTTTGCAACTGTCCCAAATTTTACACTTTTTTCTGCTAGCAACTTTTGCTAAAGTAATTTAAAGTTAAAATGTAAATTTCAAGCTAAATTCCCTGGTCCTTTAATTCTCTCTAGACAGATAGACAGCATACACATATAAGAAATTACTTCTACTCTGAAGTACTCTGCTGCTATTGAAAGAATATTGCAGAAAGTAGATTTGTATATATCAAAATGGGAAAAATGTTAGGCACAACCACAGCAAGCAGGCATATTACACACTTGTACTCTCAAACATGCATCTATATAAAGACAACCCTAAGTTGAAAAATGTCAACTAAAATGGCATATTCAAAGATTTGAAGCTTTTAAAGTAAAAATGTTATCTTTAAAAAGACAGTGACAACGTTAGTTTTCTTTACCTTTTTTCTATTACCTCAATCTTTAATTTTTAACTGAGAATACTGAAATTAGAATGGTCTGCAGTAAAAAAGAATCCACCTAAATAATAGACGTTATTATGGGAGTTTTTCAGTTTTTCCTTTTGATACTTAGATACAACTTCTGCAGATGCCTGAGATAAATAGCAAAATCTTGCTTCTCTTTCCCTTTTCTTCCTTCTCCCTGGATACAAAATGCCTTTCCATGTGTTCTTTTTGGGTTTCAGTTCCACAGAGACTTTCTGTTGTGCCATGAACCAAACAGCAGAAGGAAATATGTGAAGAATGAAGAAAAGAAAGCAAAGAAGAGAGGGAGAATAATTCAAGGATAGCAAAATTCTATATTATGTTACATTACACTGGAATAGGCTTCCCAGTGAGGTGGTGGATGTCCCAAGCCCATCAATATTTAAGAGGCATTTGGACAATGAACTTGGTAATATGCTTTAACTTTTTTCCATCCCTGAAGTGGTCAGGCAGTTGAACTAGATGATCATTGTAGGTCTCTTCTAATTGAAAATATTCTACTCTGTTGAACAGAAGGGTTATTTATATCACTCACAGATAAAAAATTTCTCCTATAGACTTGGTTTGAGTGCAAGACTGTCTAAGTCCCAGAAAGATTTCTAGCACTTAAAAGTTAGTTAGTCCTTTTCCTAGACTTTCGAAGCATTGTCATTGGCCTCAAAGGAGCGTGATCTGCTCTTCAGGGCCACTGGCTGTCCAAGCAGCCTCTTCATGAAATGTGGTTAAAAAGAAACTCCAAAAGCTCAGTTGCATTTTCTGAGAAAGTTTGCATTTTGTTCATAGAGCAGTGAATTTGCTAGGCAGAGTTTTAATGAAGGTCAAGGAAAGGGCCTAGAAACAGGGTTTATGGAAGTGTTGTAAGATTCATTATTGTCATTGTGCGGAAAAGGATAATTTTCCTAAGAGAAATGGTGACATATACATAATAAAGTCCCTGTCCCTGTCATGACAGCTCAAGAGCATGCCATCGTTACCACCTATGTCACACTGCAGGTGTGCCTGCCATATGGGTGACAGCCGCTGACTTCTCTGATCAACACATAATTATCTCTGAATAAAAATGCACATCGGAGTAGCTGGACATAATGGATTGAGGACCCAGGGCAAAATGCTCTTTGCTGCATCCCGCAGCACCACCTGGGGGTAGGAGGGGGCTGAGGGGAGCCACAGGAGCTGGGGCAACCTTGAAAACCCACAGCGACTGGGCCGCCCCGAGGTTATCGTGTTTATCCTTCCTGTCTTCTCTTGGGTAGGGGAGGTCACTTGGTTAATGGCAGGATGCCCCTGATAGAAAAGGTCCTCCTGGTCAGGGCTATTCTCCACTATCTAACCATACATCTCTCTCACAGCATCTGGATAGTTTCCATTTGCAGAGTCCCCTTCCCCCATAAGATAATAAATATCATATCACAAGGATGGCAGTGCTCCTTCATGGAACACTGACTGTTTATTAGAGGCAAAAAGTTTAAGAGAAATGCTAACAATGTTCATTAATGGCCTGCATCCAGGTTTAATGAGGCATGTCAATATGCGAACTGGGCAACATCAGTGGCATAATAGTGGTGGTAAATGGGAGTAATTGTATCCAATTGTACAGCACAGCTTCCAGGAATGAGCCCGAACTGCCAACTGACAATGACAGAGCAATTATGGGAAGGCAAGCGAGCTGTGTCAAATTAGCACTTGGTGAGAACTCATTTTTCAGAGATGTGCTTGCTCTACAACACCACAAGTGATAGCTACTTTATTGTGAGTGATAGGAAGACCAGCACTTAGACTGATGTTCTGATTTGTCAATAGCTGTATTTGAAAGCTTAGTGTCACAAATATATAGAGATATTCAGGGAGAGAGGCACACTGCTCATGATCCGAAGGATAAGAACGTCGCTGAGAAGGTCATCTGTCAGTGTGAGCTGTCAAAGAGAGATCACACTCTATGAAAAGGGAACATTCAGCCGACTTAAGTAATTACCTTTGACTGAGATTTGAAGATGTCTTCTTTTGTTGGCCTACATTGACTGCATAATTTATAATTTACTGCAATCAGTGAAAGGCCAGGGATTGTAACTAAGAAAATCCTTATTTTATTTCTCATAATTACATTTCTTCTTTTCTCTCTTAGTGCCTCAGAATGTAAAAGTAGTATATTGATGAAATATTTTTCAGTAACTCACTCAAATCACCTTTATCTTTTAAGCTATCATACCCAAATTGGGAAGTTTGGGTGTTTTCTTTGGTTTTGGGGGCCTTTGTTTGCAGATATGAGTCATATCCTATGCCATCTTGCAAAGAACACTTTCCTATTGTGACTTTATTCCTAATGTGACTTTACATGCTTTGGAGGATTATCAATTGAAAAGGATAAATGAATAATTCAATTTTTTCTTTCTAGTGCAGACTAAGGAAAAAAAATTATTTGGAGTACTAAGCACTGAAATTGCAATCCACATCCCATTCAGAGATACAGATCAGTTTGATATAGTTTTCAGGACTGCAGAAAGATAAGTATTGTAGCAAATATTTTAGGAACATTGTGTATTAATAGAATTTTTATTGCTTGGTGTATTTTTTTTAACAGTAATCTCACTGGATCAATGTTTGAAAAGTAATTTTTCAGCCTTTAATAATCTTAAAAACAAAAGATAATATATGACCAATTATGCTCTGGGGTATAACAAGTATTACAGTTTTGGTTTTTATCTTAATAGGAAAAAATATCGACTTACATTTTATTAACTGAAAACATAGCATGAATTGTTATCAATACAGCTTTTGAATTTTTATTTTCCCAGGAAAAAAGTAATTTTTGGAAACCTTAGTTTAAGTTTCTTTAGTCGATTTGTCATGGTGGGATGTTTGGTGTCTCAAACTTTCCAATTCAGACAGGGAAATCTTAATTGGGAAGGGCTGAATGATTAATGAATTGCAACAAAAAGAGACCAGGGATTAGCATGCCTTCTGGCCAAAAACTGTTGTTTAATTCTAGGCGTATTGATTAGCTGTATAGTTATTGACAAAAGAATTAATTTAAGTACTTTAAGTCAATGTTTCTTTAGTTTAAAACTTTACCTTTAGACACAAGGAAATGCCAGTACAAAACTAGTCAATTAATATACTATCAAAGTAAAGTCAGAGGAGAAAAGGCTTTATGTCTTCACATGTTAAATTTTAGGTAGGACTTTTTTATGTCATGTTAATTTTCTAAGAGTCATCAAGGAGCCGTATTTAAAATTCATAATTGTGGGTTTAGTGATGTTTGCTAATTATTTCATGTTTCCTCTGAACTTTAAAGATTCTTCTAAAACATACTTTGTTTTCTTCAGTTTGAATTTCAGTACCTGACATTATTTAAAATTATATGCCTTGCTGATTCTGAAACACATTTTTAATCATTATTTTTTTTATGTTTCAGAATTCTGTAGGCCATTCAATTTCCCCTATTGTTGAAAGCTGTTTAATTCACAATGCCTTGAGTACAGGCCCGTCATCTATTCTATAGTGACTATACCACTTAATAATGGAATAGTGCATCAAAGTGCCACTTAGGTCTCAAATTGTTATGTATGACTGTCAAAGCGGTGAAAAAAGCAAAAAGAGAAAAAAAAGGAAAAAAAAAAAGAGAAAAAAAACCTCTTGATTTGTCTTTACTACTGGAACGTGAATTTGTCAGCCAGGTTTTGAAATCACAACAGCATTGCTTGCATCCCCAGCGAGATGTCGAAAACTTGACAGGTACATATTTTTTCAACTACAAGCACTTCTATAATGAAAACTAAATACACAAATCTTATTTTTTTTTTTTGCTCTTGACAGATAGTTGTTGCCAATGGGATTTAATGTTCAGGTTTGAGTTGTCAAGAGAAATAACCAATAAGCAATCCAAGTAGTCAGCATACAGATATTCAAAAGCAAAATGCCTGGCTTATGTGATATACTGGGAAGATTTGAGTGTATAATTAACTAACTGAGGAACCAAGGACACTTAATCTTCCCTCTAATGGCAAGTTCAACCCATCACTGCCTCTCTCTGGGGGACAAACTGTAGCTTGTTTTCTGGTCACCAGGGCCTTTGGTTGTCATTTTGCTCTTTCTTATTCATCATATCCTTGAGTTCTGGCACTGTTTCTTTCATCACTACTCAGACACAGTAAGAATTAACAAGATAAACTATGGTTCATTTCTGAAACTCTATTAATCATCCTATGTATTTTTAAACTGTGACTGTTTATCTGCCTGCCAACTCTGTCACAAAATTATCTGCTTTTCTTTCAGAGCACAGAGAAGGAATATGTCTTTGTACATTTGTTGACTGCATAAGCACAGGTTTACAATGTGTACACTGGAAACTATTAACAATAACTTAAAAATGCTCTAAGATCAGTCATTTACCTCCAGGCTATTCACTCATTTATATGACACTGCATGTGTGTGCATGCATGTGCAGTATTTATGCATTGGGAAGCAAAAAAGCAGGCTGGCACTAAGGGGAATGGATTATGGAAGAGGCCAAACATATTTTGCATTGAGCAGCTCCCCCTCCTAAACCCACATCTGGGCTCTCAGCAGTCAGTAGGAGTGAGCCCAGAGAGGCAGGAAGTGCCAACAGAGAAATGCTGCTGAATTCAAGCTTTGCATTAGAGGTGACCAGATTGCTCCAGATGTGAATGCCCTCTTGAATACTCCTATGTGATCAAGTGGACCCCCCAATTCCCCCCCTCGGACAAAAAATATCCGTTTGCCTAGGAAGCTCTCTGCCCAACAAAAGGCAATGAAAATGGCTGCTGGGAAGAATTAAAAAAAAAAAAAAAAGTTAAAATCAAATAAAACATCAAATAAAATAAAGGAGCTTTTAAGATGCAGGACATTCAAATGAATGTATCACAGTAGGAAAGCAGTATGTCTAGTGCTTTCTGGGCCACATGCCAGGCTTGCAGACCAGGAATCAGGGGCATACAACTGCTCTCCCTGGGTCGCTGATCTCTGCATGCCCAGCTATGGGGCACTGCACGCAGCTCAGACCACATGTATGTCCTAATGTACCTCTTATGAATATTCACACAGCAGGGAGTGCAGTAGTGATTTTCTAAACTTGTCAATACAATTATTCTTGTTACCAAAGTACTGACTGTTTACTCAGCAAAATTTATTACTTTGTGTGAAGTTTTACAAATAAACAGAAGAGGTCTCCAAGGAAAAAAGCAGAACATGAAGTTCATAGGTAAACCCAGGCCTTAAAGTATGCATTGTGAGCATGAAGAGTCAAAGTGAAGGCTGACACAACTTCTTTACTTATTATTCTTAAACCACTACTGTCACTTGTGTGCCGTAAATCTGTCTTAGTTTATGGATCATTGACCCTGTGGACCACAATGTTTAAGGTCACTGGTATCAGAGTAGCTGGTTGCTTATGCATTATGGACTTGATCCTGAAAGGTGCTACCAGCACAGCCTGCTCAGCAGCTCACAGGATTGGACCTCTGCTCTCTGTGCAAAGGAGCTTTACCAGTTTGCTTGGAAAAGATTGCAGTTTTAGAGGCAATTGGATTTCTGAGTTGGAAAGCTGTGACCTTCTTCAGCTAAAAATATTAAGTCTTGAATGACCATTTTTATCTAAACTGTCATTTGTAAACAAACGCTTTGGTTTAAAAAAATAAGTTATTGAGCCCTCATGAACAGAAGACACCAGAAATGTACTTGGGGCCTCTCATTTTGATAGTTCTTTTTGATATGCATAGTTATAACATTAAAACATCCATTTCCCCCAGTTTGGAGAAATTAAAAAAAAGTTCATTAGCCTTTCCAAATGGCTGAAAGAGGATTATGATATAATTTCCTACAGATCCTTAATACACTGGTAGAATAACTGATGTTACTATTCTAATGCTAGAAAATTTACTCTAGATCTTTTTGAATCAAAATATGCATACTTGTCTGTTTAATGCAGGTATTTTTAAACATTAATTTTATGTGATAAAAAGCTCACACCCCGACTGATATACATGTTAGAGGTACTGTTGTTATCTGCAAGTCTGGATAGCTCAAGGTTATATTACTGGGTTAATAGGATGAGACTCATGGTTTAACACTCAGGCTTCTGACACACAGCCATAAAGATGCTGAATGAAATACAACTGGCTGTCTCTTCCTAGGAAGCAGTCTACAGGCCTCTGGTGATTGTTTCAGAAGTTAGAGAATATTAAAGGTCCTACATTTCAAAGTGCCTCATTTGTAAAAAGGCTTGGAAAAGACACCCACATGAAGAAAATCTATGTTTAAATATTTATCTGATGGTTTTTATTTTAAAAAACATAATATTTTGTACAAGAGGAAAAAGATAAGAGAATTATTTTCATGAAACAACTGACCTGTATCTAATCTGTATCTAATCTGCAGAGACATATTAATATCAAAAATAGACTTTCTGAAAAATAAGACATAGCAAAGATTTCATAATATATTTGATTAATCAAAACCCAAACGGAAAGTTCTGATCTTCCTAGATGCTGATGGCTTACAATTTGCTTCAGGGCATTTTAAACCATGAAGCACCAAATGCTTGCATATTTTTTATAATACGCCAAGCTCTCAAATATTTCTGTAAAAAGATCCATCATTAATATCTTACTGCTTCTTTTCCTGGGCTGCATTGTATGGGCATAGCATCATGGACTAATTCCTGAAGAAACACTTGCTTTTTTAAAAATTCCTTTTAGTCTGCCAGGCCAGCATACTTGATACAGAACAGAGAGCAGGTGATGGGGTTTTTTTAGCAACTGCAAATAAAGAGCAGAAGCAAGGATCGTCAGCTCTGATGGCTCAATGGTTAGCCAGAAAAAGGATACAAATAGTTTTATTGTGTTCTCATTCCGTTCTGGATCGATTTTAGTCCAGCCTATTTTGCTGACTTAAATCACATTTGAGAATAATTTTAACTTATATTAAAGACTTGTCCACAGACTACAGACTGTTCTCTGAGCAACACTGTAATTCAGCAGAAAAAAAATAGAAATTATGAGAGAAGTAAAGGTGTATTTATTTAAACCACAGGCTTTATTTTTTGCATCACAAATTGCATAAAAACCAGAAGATCATAGGTATAAAGATACTAATAAATGCTTATTTTGCTCAGTCAGAGGATAAGTATTTTGTCAGTAGGTGCAATAACATGAAATACTCAGCATCTGCAGAGTCCTGTCTGGAAGCACAGACACCTTGCAGATGTTTTGTTATCATTCTTTACCACCTCTGCATACTGAGTGGGGACAAATATTTCAGTGTCATACACACATGTCAGTGGCAACATTTTGGAGGAAAGGCAGGGAGGGGAGAAGGAAGTGGGCTGTGAGCTAACCTAGAGAGGGAAAATCTGTCCATCCCTCCACCATTTAATGCCTGTAATGAAAGAAACCATCTGAGGGACCATTTTGTATCACAGCATCAGGAGAAAATAAATAGAATGTAGAAAATTAAAACTCCTCATGTTATTTGGCTTCTTGTTCAGATATGATGTTTAAATTGGATGTTGTACATGGTAACAAGGTATAGCTGCTGCTCCTGTTAATCATCTAAAGTATTGCGGCATCTCTTAAAATTAGCAATGAATTGCTGTTATGTTTTATACCAATACATGAACTATTTTGACACTTCTCAAGAGGGGAAAGTTGCCTCAGGTCCCAAGTTAACATCACAAGAATATTAAAGCCAAGACTAAACACACTGCCACTATTACCCTTTATTGGCTTCATATGTTGCATACATCCCAGAATAAGACTTTCTAAATATTTTACTCCTAGATGTATTAGTTTCCACCCCCCCAAAAAAGTCGGAAAGGAAAGCTGGGATAAAAATTTGAGAAGCTCAAGGAGGAGCTAAAGTTATACAGCATCAGAAATTGTCCAGATCTTTGTCAACATCAGTGGCATTTTAAACAATAGTATATTAAAAAAAAAGTTACAATACACATTAGAAATAGAAAACAAGGTCAAAGGTGATATTTTAGTTAAATGCTTTATTCAAATGTGGCCAAATTTAAACAAGGTTCATTTATTCCTTCTTCTAAGCCGCTACAGTCTGTTAGGCAAAATTTTGCTTCCCATATTTTTAATTTTTATTTATTTTTGCTCACATGAGTGTCTTGTGTCTTGTTAACCCTTTCTTATGTTTTTCTTTAGACACCGAATTAGCATTTTTCAAGTTATGAGAAACAAGAGTAAGAGGGGCAGGATATGCACAGCTGACCTTGAAAACAGGGTTGGTGTCTGCCATGATAAACTATAAGCTAGCAGTACTGAAGGAGGCTTAGACTTTGATAAAAATATCCAAAAGACAAGATGCATTCCCAGCTCTCTCATCTGCTGGCATCTTTCACTTCCTCTCCCCACTTTTCTGTCCTTCTTGAACCACATCTGACTTCAACCACAGCTGAAGAATGTTACCTTGGTCTCAGCTTACCCTAAATGAAGTAAATAAGTGCAAGCCCAGTCCCTATGGTTTATTAGTAAATCTGTAATTAATCATTATACGCCATCCAGAATTATTGTCATTTTTATCTCCCTTGACATACCTTTTCATCCTTTTACAGTCCTCCCCTTTCTCCTACAGTTTTTCCTTTATTTCCAGTGACTGATCTGGCCGCCTTTGGGGATATTCCAAGTTCAGAGTGAGTTTTACATTCTGACTTCAGATCTTAGATACTGGAGATATGGGATTTCTATATCTGGCAGTACAGGTTGCCTGGGAGATTGGTAAATTCATACTGTGTAGATGAAGAAACCAGATTTGTACTTCTAAAACAGTGTTTCATACATAGCAAGATATTATTCTGATCAGTGGAAGTTAAAATTAATGTTGAAAGTAGTGAACTGAAGTTTTAAAGAAATGAATGTAAGGAAAGACAACACCAACCTTGACTGTTGTTCCTGGTACATGCAAAAGACTTGCAATCTCTTTGAGCTGCTACATAAAATTGCCATTTAGAAGAAAAAAGGTAAGTGCAAAATTGCCACAAATATAAGGGACATACCAGAGAATGTGGAACAGGGTCATTGTTTTAAAACTGGAACATTTCAGAGAGATGCAGAAAAACCGAGGATTCAGGAAAGAAAAGGAATGAAAAAATGGATAGTGGAAGATTTCCTCAGAGGAATTATTTAATTTTAGAATAGGTGGAATAAAAAAAAAAGTTTTTTATTTTATGGAGTTAACAGAAGATATCACTGATTATTTTTTTATTTCATCTTATTGTGTGTTACTAAATTTGAGAAGGTATATTTTCTTTTTGATAACAATTTGTCCAATCAGAAAGGACTTTCAACCTTGTAAAAACCTTTGACTTTTACTTTTTATAATTTAAGGACCAGTTCTTATTTGCAACCATCCCTAATCAGCCCCTACAGGAAAATTTAAGGATAAAATGCCATCAGGCCCTAGAAATCAGTCAGGTGGACAAGAGGATACAGTTCATTAGCTCCGCTGCAGTACAAGGCTGGGGTACTCACCTGTCTCTTCACATCTACCTCCCAGTTACTCCAACTCTTGTAGTGAACTCACATGAAAGAATTATAAAGACAGGCACTATACATTAGGCATCACTATAAGAAATGTTTTCAGACACTCCAATAACTGAATAATGATGGTGGGGGATTGCAGTGTTGTTTAAACTGAAGTCACAAGTCAGTTTTTGCAAGATGACTAGGTGAAAAGCTGTGATGATAGAGACATTAATTTATCAAAATTCATCCATGTTTTTACAGGAAATACAGGGCTCCTGTGTAAAAAAAGTTTCAAAACTTGAGGTTGTAGCCCTTGTTCCAGTTAAAATCAAAGTCTAATGAGCTTCAGAGGGGCAGGATACCTCTGTATCTGTCTACAGACTCACATCCAGGTAGCACTGAATATCCTCAGCTCCCCACTCAGGGAGGCTCTTTGTGCTAGCCCTGAATGGCCACACTACAGTCTGTTCAGTTGATCTGGGTTATCACGTGTCTTATGGTGAGTCAGGTTTAGGCCTGCAAGATGGAAAAAATGATGCCTAATTGTGTGCACTGCTTTTTCCCCAAAAGCATTTTCTCTTTCTTTCTTTCTTTCTTTCTTTCTTTCTTTCTTTCTTTCTTTCTTTCTTTCTTTCTTTCTTTCTTTCTTTCTTTCTTTCTTTCTTTCTTTCTTTCTTTCTTTCTTTCTTTCTTTCTTTCTTTCTTTCTTTCTTTCTTTCTTTCTTTCTTTCTTTCTTTCTTTCTTTCTTTCTTTCTTTCTTTCATTTCTGTCTTTCTTTCTTCTTTTTCTTTCATTCTTTTTCTCTTTCTTTTTCTCTCTTTCCTTTTCTCAATTTTTTAATGGATACTGCTTATATAGGATTGGAGAGATGAGAATAGAGATTTCATTCCTATAATGTTTCTGTAATCAATGCTTTGGATCTGAACAAAAGTGTAAAGAGGGGCATAAATGCACTAAGCTGCATTTCAAAAATGACATACTAATTGCAGGACTGCCTATCTTACCTTGGCCTCAAGCATTCACCAGGATTTAAATTTATTTCAAACTGTTCTCCCAAGTCTGCCTAATTTTTTTTTTGTCCAAATAGTAGCAACTCACAGTTAGTGAACAAAGCCCCAAGATTTTTTTTTTTTTTTTTTTTTACTTACAGCTAAATTTAACTTTACCCATCCAATAAAAAAGAAATAAGGGAGCCTTTATTATCTCCCTGGATTTCTGGGTATGATACCACATCATAGAGAAGTGGTTATTAGAGACAATGGCCTACCAAGGTGAAGTTTGTAATAAAGCCTATTATGTGGTTTCACCATTGACACTAATGGAATGTAACAGTGATTTAGAATGATTTAATGGTTCCCAGGTTGTGCTCTAATAGTGCTCTTTATATTATGATGTATATCACAAAACCTAATGTGGCTGTTGTGATATATTGACAGTATTCATGCTGTTTCATTTTTTTAGGGGAATTTTAAAAACTGTCAAAAAAGAAAATTAATAGGTTGCAACTGCATTTTTTTCAAGAGATCTGTTTTTTAAATGTATGTGCATAAATTTCTATTTGGTGCCATGCTTAAGCTAATAAATTCATTTGCATTTTTATTCCAAAGTCATAAAAGTGGAATGCATGCATGCATGCATCCATGTGTGTCTGTGTCTGTGTGTCTGTTACTGAAACCTTGTTTTAAAAAGATAATCTTAAAATTTGTTTTAAAAATGGCTTTAATGGTTTCAAATGTTCGTAAAAGTGGAGCGTAAAACAAGTTTTCTCTCCACAGCCTGCAAAACGACATTAATTTAACAAAAGAGAGACAGCAGGGGGTATGACTATAGATTCACTCAAAAAACATCCAGATCCTTATGGGTCAGGGGAGTTTTAGACTTGCATTTAAAGTCTGAAATTTAAATAAGTACAATAGAAACAAAGGAAAATGTACTAGAACTGAGATACCTTTTGAAATTGTTTGTGGGCTTTTCAGAAATGCCTGACCTATTAGCTTTAAGGCATTTCTGGCTTCAAGTAGGTTATGGAACAGCAGGATTTTTCTTGCATTTTTTAAATTTGCACCCTCTTTTTGTAATTTAAAAGCATACATCAAGAAATATCATTGCTCAAAAGACCAACACATTCCAGGTGTGATGATGAGTTACCAGTGAAAATGCCCAAAGAACAGAGTTCTCCCCAAAAAGAGTTTCATACCTGGCTACCCTGTGAATGCTGAAGCAAAGGTCCTTGGCATTTTTTCTAAGTGCTTCCTTCTCCATTCACAAGACTTCACTTTTTTTTTTAAATTAGTTTCCTACACTTTCATTTTGAAACCACACACAGATCTTTTGGAAGGCAAAAGAAGGTAGGAGCCATGAAACTGATTGTTGATGCCTTGATTTCCTCATTAAACATGGCAAAGGGAGCAGATCTTCCACACCAGCAGGTAGGTGCTGCTGAGGCATCACTTGCACTGCTCAAATGGAAAAAAAAATCCATGTGGATTCATGTTGCACCCTCCTTTTGGAGGTCCAAAAGATCATAATTAATTTAAATTACCCAGCTGAATTTACCCCAGATTGCATAGGTTCCTATGATGATTTGAGTACCATCCCTTAAGAGGGAGAGAGTCACCATGGTCTACAAGGGAAAGTGATGTGAGTTCTCAGAGAGGACATGGGTGGAGGTGAATAGCTTTTGGTCTGTCATCCCCATGTCAAGAATTTCTGGAGCAGAAAGAACTTGCTCCTGCAAAGAGCCTTCTTTGCCAAGCTCTGCCATTTACATGGCACTGGCTAATTGCTCGGTTACAGGGCAATAACACAACACTTGTCATATCCTGCTTCAGGTTAGCTTGCTTGTAGGGATTCTGTAGTGTTTGGGGTTTTTGTTGTTGTTTTTTTTTTTTTCCCTGTGAAAACACCAGGTTGTGATAAAACTGCTTGTGAAGAGTTCAGCTGGAGCACAGCCAGCCATCGCCTGATGGGATCACAGCCTGCATTGCGTGTGCTTCTACCCTCATGGCAAGGGAATTCACTGAGCACAAAAGGACAACTTTCCTCTTTCTCTGATTCATCCTCTAAAACTGTCCACAAAACCATAATTTTTCAAGTGTAAAAAGTATCTACAGGCTGGAAAATGGGTTTATAAATAGAACCTTACACTGAATAATGACTTTGGGGCACTGAACTGAGAGAGGACAGGCAGAATTTTGGAGAAAGTCATTTGGTTTTGACACTGAAGTTATTTCAAAGTTATAAGCAAGATATTTCTCAGGAGAGGTTTTCTCTTTTTTCCTTTATTGTGTCATCCCTGTGGAGAGCTTTGTGGAATCATGGAGAATCAAATTAGGGAAAATGCCTGTTATGTAACCTCATGGTTCTTTAAAATACTGGAAGCATCACTATCACTAGAGCTTCATCCTTCCCAAAGTTTATGTACACCACATGGAAAGTGGGGTCAGGGAAAAGTGGAGACCATATAATGAAACATAAAGATAATTTTTACAGCAATGCATAGAAATTTGCATAATTATCATCCCATTTTGACTTTTTAACTTTTGAGAATCTATGTGGGTCAGTTTTCCCTGTTTTAATTAGCAAAATCAAAATAACAAAAAATGGCAATTTCCTCCTTTCAAGCTCAAGTGGACTACTCAGCCTGTAGCAATAATTATATTTTTCAAATGTGAGGTGCCTAATTTAAAAAAAGAGATTCCCAGTAGTTGCTCAAGTTTTAAGGACAAGAAGTGACAAAAGCAAGGAAGCCTTTTGTTCTTATTGCTTCCCAGCCAAAAGTCCTCTCAACATGTAAACTTTATAGGAATTATGTCATTCTTGTAAATAAATTTCTGTGTCAATATTATTTATTGGAAAATATTTTACCCACTGGGGTAAATGAAGAGCAAGGCTTATTAATCAGATTACTAGCATGCTTATTCTAATTTATACGTTCCATAGTTAGCCTTTAAGCCACAGTTGACCTCTTATTTTTTATATTAACTGGAAACCATTCATCAAGTGAGTTACCCCTTTCCTTTCAAATCCACTTGTATTACTAAAAGGTTGAGTAAAGACCTCTGGGGAACAAGGGCAATTTTTGACATGGATCTCAACAGATTAAACTATGCAGGGACAATATAGAATACATTGGAGCAATAACATTATCACATCATAGCCTGATTGAGAGGCATTTCCTTGCATTTTTGTCCTTTTACCATAAGCCAATAGTAGCCACAGGCATTTGACTGGAGAGCCCGGAGGATTGACAGGCCTGGCAGTCATTACACGCTGGATTGAATACTAGATTACTCCAAAGTGGCTCAGGGTCAAGGATCAGTGTGTTCCCTTTTGGCACTAAATGACTTTAATATCCTTACTGTATTAGTCAATTACTTTAAAGCTGCTGCTCTCTGAGCTCTCTCTGCCCCCCTGCAGTTTACTATGGACATTTGAATTGCTCCCATACTTAACCCACACATCTGCTTTTAGCTGTCAAAAGAATAGTGCTACCACTGGAGCTATTGACAATGCAAAATGAACAGAGATACTTGCTGTCAGTGTCAAGTGGCACTTTCTTTCCATTGTTTGTTTTAAACTCCCAAATAATGCCTAAGTTCCTAACTTAGGAAGAGTCCGATGGTGGTTTACAGCCTACCTTTAATATAGTCTCAACATGACCAAAACAAGCAGTAAACTATTCTGTCCACACAGTTAGTTGTTTCTTGGGGGTAAAAAAATGTTTTCCAAAGAGCTGAAGTGCTGCGGTAAAGCACAAAATGAAGGGTTGCTTTCCACCCTTGCTTAAATTTCACAAAAGTCTCTGTGACTATAGCAAATTGCACTGCACTTCTGAATTTATTGGTGCAACACAGTGAAGAATTTTATATCATGGCCACTGAACATTAAAAGGTCTGGCTTGGCTTGGTGTTAAACCAACATGTCTGGATTAAATATGAGCAGAACTGATCTGAATTTTAAAACTGCTTGAAAGTCATGCCTTTAGTGTTTTAGTGAAAGTGATATCACTGCACATGAAAGCACATCTGTGCTGTGGGGCCCAACTTGTGTGTGGTGATGTCATTGGGTTAAAAAAACAACTCAGGACTTTACAGCTAGATTCATATAGAAATAATTTTCCTTTACGAATATGCCGATTTTCATCTGCATGAAGATAAATGGGCACTGCATCTTACTGGGAGAGCTCTCGACTGTGTGGTTTGGTGAACCCATGTTTCATGCACGCAGCCACATTTTTCCTCTTTTTGTATTAAGCTATAACATGGGTATAAGGACTAGATGTTTTGCTATTGTGAAAAATACAGCTAGTGTTTTACAAGGAACAGCACCATGCCTATTGCTGCATGTATTAAATTGATCTGCTTTTTGGACAATCCAAGAAAGGTCTGTCATGGCAAAGTTACCTTTCTTTTTCTTCAGTGAACTGTTAAATATCTCCATGAACAAGGGCTTTGGACTCTTCATTTAGTGCCTGAAAAAAAAAAAAAAAAGATTTTTCATACATGGTAGGTGTGACACAGGTCATTGCTATTGGGACTTCTAAAAGATATGATGTCCAGGCTGCCCAACAAATTTAGCAGCATAGTAACCACTCTGACCTGTTTGCCAATGACAAAACCAAAGGAAAATATAATCCACTGTGTATTGTAGGCTTCTGGAGGGCTTAGACAGTATCAGAGACATTTTAGCTCCTGGCTTCAGCAGTCTTTGTATTTCACTGGAAATTAAAATTGCTGTGTTAGGAAGCAGATGAAACAACATTTTGAAAAAAAAATCTTAATCTCAATCTCAAAGTGCATGTCCTTGTTATTCAGGATCTTTAGGCAAATAAATATACTGTAGGTAACAGCAGCAACCGAAATGCAGATATATGATCAGTTCCAAAATACATGCATATGTGCATATTTTTCAATACACAGCTACTCCAGGAAGGCAGACAGACAGTATGCCATGGACAGTAATATATATTTCGTTTGCAGTGCCCCTCAACTCAGTGGCTAAGCATAATGAATGATGCCTTGGGGAATGCTCTGAATAATTGTGCTAATTTAAAATTTAGTCAGCAAAGGACCTTAAAAAACTTGATACCTCTTGGTAATGATGCATCATTAGCACTTTTCATTCATTTATATTTTGTTGTGTTTAGGGAATTGGGTATTCAGGAGAAGAAAGGTAGTCTGACAAGAGAGTGATTGAATCAGCCCCCTTGATACCTGGGAGTGACAGAAGGTGAAGTACTGTAGCTGCAGTTGACAACTACTTTAATATGAGCCACTTATAAATATTTACAATTCATAAGTCAATGATGAGCTTCTGTATAGCACATAAATAATACCATAAGTATTTGGCATATTTATTTGGAACCTGATCATTAGTTGGAAGATAGCTTAGTGTTAAAGAGTTACGGAAACATTTTCAATTAGAAGAGCTTCCTTTGGAGACTGCACTGCACAGCTTTGAAGAAAATAATACACATGAAACAAGTGAGTTCATGCTTCTAGAAAACTGCCATTCTCTCAACTTAATCAGGAGAGCATATCATCTAACTCCTGTGCAATAAGATATGTAAGATTAATAGAAACTGGTTCTCGATGATTTACTTGGCACAGATACCATAGCACTAAACATGTGGCCTCTCTGCAGTGCAACAATAAACATATCAGAATCTAATCAAAAAACAGTGAGCCCTATTTACTGCACGAGTAATTGTGTCAGGGATATAATTCCTTTTTTTAAGGAATTCTACTAATAAGTTGATTTTTTAGGCTAAATGAGATATTTTGGGTTGCATGATTTTTATCTGACTGTAATAAAAGGTTGCTGACAGGTTGAAAATTAGGCACCATTGAGTGACAGAGTTCAATACTTTTTGTTAAAGACAAACATTTATATTCAAACTTTTTTGTTTGTTTCTCACATTAAATGTTGAACATGGTTGAAAAGAGGGGGAAAAACCCAACAGCCCCACATTCCATAAACCACAATCAAATAAAATGGAAAAGCTTAAAGATAATGCATCCTTCTTTGGAGTTTGGATTTTTTCGAAAAAAGGAGCTAAAATACCTGTATTTTCCTGAACTATTTTAGGCAGAATAATTATCCTTAGCTTCTGTCTCTTTAATGTGAATGCGTGGTGCAGTGATGAGTGCTAAATACATTAATCAGGAGTGAAAATGAAATTGAAACATTCTGGAGCACACTCTTGGATACAAAACAAGATAAACTAATACTCAGCACAGGTAAAACATAATAACTTACTGTTGGTTTGTGCCTAATTTTTATGTTTTTGAGACATTGTCATTCCTATTTTTTAATATAACAATAAGGTTTTAAATGACCACTAGGGATGGACACTCCTTTCTTTCCATCCTGGTGTATAATGAGAGAGACAACACCTCCAGCCATTATTCCTTTGAGTGCTGAGTGGGAGTGCAGTTAACTTTGATAGCATAGAAGTACATCTTTTACTGCATAGGAAAAGAAATGTCGAGAATAACCTATTCAGTTTAACATTTTCTCAGAGTAATTACACATAAAATTAGCTACCATCAAATTTTTTAGCTATTTTCCCAATCATATTAGCTGAGTACATACACATTTCATGTCTAAGCATGGAAGAATTATTTTTACCTGGCAATATCCAGAGAAAAATATTAGAGTGATTTTTATTTTACGTTTTAATTGTTGATAATTTTGGGTTTGAATCTCAAACTATAATTAATTTTTTGGATACTAGCACAGAAAATCAATCTGCAATGTCTTGTTCATATTGGCACAATGCAGTCACTCATTAATGCAGTTTCAAATATCACAAAGGTGTCTGTTTTCTGTTTAATTTTTATGCTCTTTGTAATAGGAAACTTTTTGTCATGGATCATCCTGTGGTATGTAAACAACATACGAACTTACTTTGAATGATATATAATCTCATAATTTTCTCTCATAAAATGACATATACAAATCAAAGAGCTAAAGCATGGAAAGTAACATATTTTGGTCTTGTGACTAATGGTAACCTGGTGCTATTGAATTACTGAACTGTGTCTGAGAACTAATGAGAAAAATTTCCCAGGGGAATCTTTATCCAATGCACTTGGAGAGCACCTTGGGGACTCATTCCGTGTCTGTCACCTTTCCCGTCTCATTGACACTCAGCTTCTTTACCACCATTACACTGTGCAACCATTTCACTTTACACTTCACGATTAGAATATTAAAAGAAGAGAATACTACACTACTTGCTCCAGATAGCAGAGTTGTTTTTGACACTTAAAATAGAAATTGTCACTGAAATATCACAAGGACATGACTATCTCCAGCTCCAGAGCACCCAAAGAATATTTTAAAGCTCAGAGGTATATTATTTTAAAGCGACTCATATTTTTTGTGATATTTCTTACACAGGTTGTTTTTTTTCATTCCTTAATTAACAGGAAAACACTTAAGGATATGTCATGTCATGAGGATCACAAAAGTGATTTCTCTTAGGTAAAATTTACTCCTCTCATATTAGCAAGAGCTGAGTCACTGGTATTGATTATATAATGATGAATTTTTAAATGAAGTAATAGAAACATCATTAGCAAAAAAATAACATTTTCCATGTGGTAAATATTTGGTGAAGACTTGTGAGGTCTAAAAACATAAGGAAAACTCCTCAGTACATGTAAATGGCTTTAGTTTCATTGATTTAAGAACACTGCTGATTTCCCTCAGAGAGGATTCATCTCATATATCTTACATCCATATTTAGAAGAACTTTGGTACATCCCATTAGGGCCAAAACCTGCCTTCCTCTGAAAAGATCCCTCACTGAAGTGCACAGAACTACTCCCATGAGTAAGAGCAAGGAGGATTTGGCCTCAGGGAATAAATTCAACTTAAAAAAGTTTGAAAAACCCAGCTGCATTTTTAGCATAAAGAGTGCTCTAATTTCACCTGGTTAGTGATTTCAGACAGAAGCTAATTAAAGCCAACGGAGAATTTTCAAAACGAAGAAAAAACCCCACAAATTAGGACAGCAGGGGAAAAATAAGTTTCCTAATTATATATAATGAGGATGTCTTCTACATAGTGCAGTAAATGTTCACCTTTTCTATAATACTGAGAGTATGCTGATTTCTGCTGTGTGGCCCAGGGTGCTACACATATAGCTGCTTGTACCCATCGCACAAGTATTTGATTTTATTAAAGAGTTCCAGTTAGCCAAATGTCTGTGGGGGTCACACACTGTGACTCGTGTAGAGACTGAGAAGTAGTGAACATATTTGACTGTTGATAATATTAACTGAACTATTGCCTCCAGTGGCTGTTTTTGTCGCTCTGTTTTGCTGACATTGAGGAAGTGCGGAAAGGGTAGATTATTTTGGCAAGTATTAGGAAGAAGTCAGGCTATATGATGAGTTTGGTTTTGTCTTCTGCCAAAAAAGATCTTTCCATAGAACTGGAGAAAACCTGCTATCATTCCATCCTACTTTGTCTGAAGATGTGAGATTTCTGCTATTGACTCCTTGAGGACAGGCTGAATGCAGTATTTTCTTCAGTAGTGGGTGGCCACTGTGTGCTAGATAGATATATTATGTCTTGAAAGTATTTGAGTGTTTCAGCCTTGCATTATCAAGATTTTAGTCTTTCATTGTTGACTCAGCAAACACTCTTTGCTCCAAAAGAAAATGCACTCTTGAGGTTGTGGATTTTCTAGAGGATTCTGTCCCCTTCCCATGAATCCTCAGTTTCAGGGAAGAGGTAAAGGAAAATTGGAGACTGACTAAAAAAATTGCAATATTACTGCTAACACATAAGGAATGAAAAACACTTGAATAACAAACTCCCTCAGGAATTATCAGTCCTCTAATGTTTGATGTAAGCCTTTGATGGTGTGAAGAATACAGTGATGATGGTGAATAGGGAAATAATGTTTCAATTATTTCTCTTTTACAGTTACTCTGAACCCACTGAAATTACAAATGTTTAAGTCTTATTTGTTTTAGCAGGCTGAGTTTAAATAATTAGAACTAGGAATAATCATACATGTTTGTGACAAGTGAGGATGAAGCACTTCTGCTCAGATGTTCTCTTTGGTCTCTACTCTATATCCTTTCTGCACAGGGAGAAATAAATGACTAAGAAGCAAGATTGTGAAGTTATATTACCAGCTCTAGCCTGTTCACCTTTGCCTTTCTATTTTAAATTTCAGGTCACTGTACTTTATTCCAGGTTCAAACCAAAACTCCCTTATGTTCTGTTCCTTTAACTGGTCTGAGATCTACCATGCATGAACAGAAGGTGAAAGAGGAAGGTAGTTTATGGTTATTTTAGAAAGGTTTTTGCTTTTCACTTCAGTGTCTAATCTTAAAAAACAAAAGTCTGTGAGCTGTTCTATTTAAGCTTCCTCTATTTAAACAGCTAGATTTAAAGCAAAAGATACAAGAGGTATTTTTGGTGGTTTGGCTTTGGGGTTTTTTTAAAGCACTAACATACAGTTTACATGTTCTCTCATTCCTTACAGTCTCATCTTCTGGCAAAATACAATTATTTTGAAAATATGTAAGGCAAACACTCCACATCAATACTTGCAATATCTGGAGACAGCTTGTGAACTGTATTTCTTTGTCTTTCTCGAAAAGATAATTTTGAGTGTGACAGAGTAAGAAATCCTTAGACTCCTGGTTTTGCAGGAGCCACATGAACCAGATACTTTATTCAGGACCATGTTAGTACTGCTACAGGCAACCAGCTGTTTCAATAGAAGTTGAGACTTAATATGCATTTAAACATTTTCTGTGACCTCCCTCCCACCCATTACATTTCTTACAACTTGCTCTTATGAGCTTCTCAGGGACAGTTTTTGATTGTGAGTTGATGAGGCTATGTCAAAGATTCCCAGTGCTTTGGATACCCAAATCCATTACTTTCTTATGTAGAAAAATGTCATAACTAAAACCTGAGGGCAACAAACATATATGGAGTATATATATATAAGTATATATATAAGTATGTAAGTAATACTAATACCATGAATGCTTACTAGTATACAATATTGATTTGCATGATTTGTAAGTGAAATTAAGCATGTTTCATCATTTGTCATTTTACTTTACTACCTTGGACTTAACAAAGGCATCAACTCTATGTAATTTCTATTTAATTGCATATATGCCTAGATAGAGATATATGCACTTTAGAATGAATCTCTTAAGGCCAGGAAAGTTCAAATGTAATCCTCCCACTGCCACAGATCTGTGTACAATGTTGCTTAAGTTGAAGTAGGGATGAATAAATAGAAGCAGCAGAGCATCTGACCCATCACTCATATTCAGGACACTTTCCCTGTTTCAGATGTTTATGGTAAAGTTACTCTGTCTCGAGCAATTCACATTTTCTTTTGAGAAACAGTGAAGGCTGAGATTTATTAGGAAATGAGTTATATGAATGACCATAGTAAAAGGAAAAAAAATGAATGCAGAACCACTTTCAATACCTCACTGTCCACAGCTAATGCTATGGTGGACAGCTAAGACAAGAATAGACACTATGCATTGATGAGACATAAAGCTTGCAGACTTGTGAAATAAAAATATTTTAGTTATAGTTAGCTTTGTTTAGAAGTGGGAACATTGTGTTGTAGATATCATGTATTTTGCCTACCTAAGTGCAGGGTTTTGCATAAAACAAATAATATATGTTTAAAACCAATTGGTGTTTCTCAAAATCTTTGCAGACCCCAAACTCATGTCCAAATATCTTCTTTTTCTTTAAGATATAATTGAGAATGTGCAGTGAAATACTAATGCTAACTGCTGTCTAGTGCCAACAGCAGACAGGTCTGGCCAAGAGGATAAATAAACTTTATATAGTTTTGTTCAACGGCCTGATTAGCACTATTTATCTGTCATTTCTTTCAGGTTTTGAGATTTCATTGCACTGAGCTAGGACCTTAACATGTCCTGTTTTGATCATTCATCCTGATCTAGTTTGTCACAAACAGAAAAAAGTTCTGCTCTAAATGACTTTGATGGTGTCAGTGCCAAAGCAAACGTGGGGTATATGTATACAGTCTCTTTTTTATACATGTCTGGGGCAGAAGAGCTATTGAAGCAAATTACTTCTCACCCACACAGAAGGTATTTCTTCAATGTCACAGCAGAGGTCATTGACAGGGCAACTCAGAGAGGACAGCTTCCGAAGGGTGTGCTTACATTTTCCATAATGCTCATCCAACTTTTCTCAAACACTCTGAAGAAAGATGTATTTAACCCTTTTATAAAGAGCAAATGCAAATACAAAAATACATCTTTAAAGCTTTAAGTATCTGCAATATTATATGATATTTGCAAGAATAACCATCACATGCCAGAGTAGTACCACAGTTCTGGTAACAGCCAGAATGACACATCATTTTTTTGTTTTAACAATAAATATTTTTAACTGCTAATCTATTCAGTCAAGCTATATAATTTCTTGTTGATGTTGCTATACTGACCTCTGCAGGCTTTGGAAGTTTGGAACATTGTTTACTACAGTGACTGCTGTGACCTAAGCAGCTGAGTCTGAAGCACCAGAACACTTGAGGGTTAACATGCTTATCTGAGAGCAGTATTTCTTCTCAGTTCTAAACAACAAACTGCAGAAGAATTTAAGATAATTATTTGAAAGTAAATGTTCTTGATGCTCAGAATGTTAGTTCAGTAAAAAGTCAAGAGAAAAAATAGGTATTTAAATAGGTAAATAGGTCCATTACAGATGTGGGAAGTTGTGATATGACTTGGTAATTAAGAAATGCAGCCATTTTAGATGAAAAGCAATATTCCTTTTAAACTTCTCTCTCAAAAAAAAATAAATCTGCAATATATTTAATCCAATTTGATCTAGTCTGCTATTCTTCTCCTAGATATAATTAAATTAAATGTTGCATATGTTTGGTATGGTTTTTATAAGTTTTCTTGACTAGGACAGACACACCAGGATGAATAGTGATATTTAAATGATGAAAAGTTCCCTATCTTCTGGATTTCAGTATCTTGAGTTAAAATCATTTCATAGACAGTGAATGCATGTGCACACAGTACAATGCATGCATTAATCTAATCTGGGTTATTTTCTGTTAAATACTTACTGCCTTTTTGGAGTTGTGTGTTCCTTACATTTATTCATGTCCAAATACAATTTTTCAATTATGACCTGACACTTCTTTTATACATATATATCATTTTTGTAACTTATAGTCATGTTTGGCTGACATACAGAGCTATGCCCTATACCTTGTTTATGTTAGAAACAAAGACTCTCTGAACTGCAGCTCTGTTTATAGCTATATGTGGTTTAACAAATGACAAAATACAGGAGACTTAAAAATCTTGGTCTGGAAAAAATATCTCAGTCTGGTTTATGTTTTCATCTACTTTCCTTACACTTATTGATTTTGTTAACTGTTTCAGCTATTCACTGTTCACTTTTCTGACTACATTGTATTTATGTTGTATACAGGTAACTGACATTTGGAGAAAAACAAAACATACAGGATGAATTCCTGACTCCTCTGAATGCTCCCATTAACTTTAGGAAAGACAAGCATATTCCTGCTGTATTTTTATCACTCTCCCTTCATTTTCAGAATTAAAATATCTCTTTGACAAATTCAAAGTTTAACTATTTAATCTTCCTCTGTAAGAGACTGAGAGGCTATACCCTGAGACAAACAGTCATATGGACATGCCCATCTCCACTATTTGTGGAAAAGACTGTGCACTTCGGGATGGATTATCACTCATGTTGTATTAAATTTCTTGTAGTCCAATACCGTTAACCAAGAGATGCCAATAGATGGGCAAAACAGACAGCAATTGGCAGGAGAGGAAAATATACATGGGAAGTTGCAACACAGTTCTTTAAGTATTTGGCTTAACATTCACTTCATCAATTTCATTTTTTCATTTTTTTTCCAGTTTTTAGTGTTGTCAAAACAAATTATCTGAGCTAACTGGGGATTTTGTCTGAGAGAAGATTATCATTCCATTTATCTGCATGAGAGTCTCTATACCATATATCATAATCTCCTAACTAGACGAATGGCTGGTCATCCTTTTGTGCTGATTCCTGTGGTGCTCAGAGCTCTGGATGAAGGGATGAATTTTCATGCATTTATAGGCTGCCTATCCCAACTGTTCTCACCCAAATCAAGAGCAGTGCCAGCAATGATAGTGATGTTTCTGCAGAGCAAAATTCTCACACACACCTAATGTACTTCAGTCACAGACATGCAGTCAATCTATGGTGTATGTGACCAAACTAGGGCTAATCTGAAGTAGAAAATACATCGGTATGGGTAGAGAAGAATTTAATTCCTCAAAATCAAATGTTTTACTCTGAAGATCTGGTCTTTTTTTCTCCACAATGTTTGCTAATGTTAACATAGCCATGTTGTCTTGCTCAAAAATACTGGAAGAGTTTGAGACTAAACCTCTGTGTCTTAATGGCCAACAGTTAACCAGTGATAATGCAAGTAGAGGTAACACAACAGCAGCAGTGGTAATTGTCAGTCTGTTCTCATACTTAACAATGTTGCTTACACTGCAAACTGAGAAATCTGAACTGGCTAGATAGACTTTATGTTGTCATATTGTGTAGTGCAAAGAGGAAAAGCCTAGGCTTTGATTTAGCAAAATGTGTTCTGGCTCTGGAGAATCACGTCTGAAAAATACCTTTACAGCAAGGACTGCAGAGCTTGTGCCTGGCCCATATCTAACCTGAGGAGTTATGATGTGACTGACTGTTTTTCCTAGGACATTTTAGGACTGTTATGAACTTCAGTATGTAGCTGTTTAATTAACCTAGAATGTAGGCTGGAAGACTACTGAAAGTTAAAATAAGTAATATATTTCTTTCATTGCTACAGTTGCAGTTAGATAACATAGTAAATTCCAAAGCTCTAAAGAGAGAAAAGTCAGTATTTGAATAATGGCTCTTTGTGTATTGATCCCAGATTCCAGCACCTGGACAAGTGGTCTAAGAAACCATCAAAGCCTTCTTTGGACTGTCAGCCTTGATTGCTTGGTCTTCATATCAGGTCTATATTCTAATGTGAATAATCATTAAGTGCTACATTCCTATACTTTTCTGTTTTGATAGAAATTTGGAGCAGAATTGTGGCCTGATTCTGTCAATGTAAGGAGCATAGTTTTGCTTTTGTCCTAGAAGTTTCTAATACATGCTCATTTCTCTCTTGGATCTCTGTGAAAGCACTTGAACAGGATGTCAGCTCCTTTTTATTTTTCTAAGCACAAGCCTTGTTACATTTTGCTTAATCTTCCATCCGTATGGTGACATGTAAAACTGAAGCTTGACCATTTAAGAGTTCAGCAATACACAGCCTCCCAGCAGGTCCCCCCAGGGCACTGTGTCAGATGGCATTAGCAGAAGAACCAAAGCGAGTGTCCCTGCTGCACTGCTTGGACACGTATAACTGGAGCATTCTGCAATCACAGAGTACCGTGTGTACAACAAACTGTAAGCTCCCTTTAGACCATATTATCGCTCTTCACACATGCCCCTAAAACTAAACTGTGTTACAGTTACTTTAAGAAATAGAAGTAAAGAAGTAAAATGGCAAGTCAGTAAAACAGCATCTTTGTCTATTTCTCCTTTTAAAATCTATTTTTGGATAGGGATGTAAAACTGTCAATATAGTGCCTGATACATCTCATTGTGTACTACTACTCCTATGAAAAGTAGTAGTCTTTATGCTATTTAGGTGTCACAGAACAGATACAATAGGGACTGTGTTCCTTTTTGCAGAATCTGTGGTGCTATTTATGCAATAGACTAGATTTGGTACCTCATTACTGATATAAGCAGAAGCATCACCCATCAATCACACAGATTTTACTTTACATACTTCAGGGGCTGAACTTGTCTCAATACATTTGAGACAGTGGACATAAAGACTTTTCCTGATGTTTTCTGATTTTCAGAAAAACCCCACTATAGGATGTATAGTGTGCAAATAGACTTTGCACTGTACTGTAACTATCGGTAATGGTGTGCAGGCTACAATTTAAGGAGAACTATTATCCTTCTATTACCAGAGAGCATGCAATAATAATAATATGGGAAAAGACAGCACCCTAGTGGAGTGAAACAAAGAACACTGAACACTTCTTAGCCTGATTGTACACAGCCTCAATAGCAGCACTTCTTGTTCACACAAAAAAGTTCCTTCCTGGGAAGCAGCATTGTTATACAGTGACACTGTATTCTTCTTGCACAATAGCTTTAATTTGGTAAAGTACCTAATTCACACCTGGGTCTTTGAGCAATTTTATGGTCTCACCCCAGCTAAAACAGCTGTTCATGAGCTCAAAGTTAGGCCTATTCTTAAGAGTTAATCCACATATGACCTCTAAATTTTGTTGGCTTTCACATTTTCTGACATAAGGAATTGGATCCACTTTAACTTAGTAGATCAGTTTGGTTTATCTTTGTTTTATTTTTCTCTTTAACTGATCTTGGTTATTTTTTAGATCTTCAAAGAATCTAATGTAGCTTTTCTATTTTAGTGATGTCAATGCCAGGAATTTTTTAATTTTTAGAACAATTTACAACCAAGCTGACCACATGGAGCATCCAATTGTTTAGCAAGTGGCTGAAAATTGGAGTGGAGAGAAATTATCCTCTACTTATTTAGACCATGAAAAGAAACTGAGCCCAGACTAAAGCCAAATCAAAAATTAAACATTTTTACCACAAAAGAGAGAGAAATGACATTTATATATACTTGTAAGACGGCATTTAAATATACTTGTAAGATAGTCTGACCCCTTGGTAGGAAATGACTCGAAGTCTGAGCCATGATAACTTCTGTCTTTCATTGAAATACTCCTGGAACGCTTCCACATTTTCTTGAATGCCTATCTGAAGTGAATGGCAAACCCTCCCTCCCACCTGCAAACATTAGAAACAAGTAATCAGTTGAGAAAATTAACTTTCTTTTTTGCCCTTAGATCAGTTTATACATTTTTAAAAAAGAAAATATTTACATAAAGGAATGTATTTTGCAGATGATAAGTGGGAACTTCAAGCATCTGCCCTGAGTTGAAGGTCTTTGGGCACAAGTGTGGAGTTGCGTTATTTGTATGTTTTATTATCCCTGTATTATGTATTGGTTTATTCCTTTGTACCCCCGTGTGCAACTTGGTTTATCCCCAGTTTTCCCGCCTTGTCCTCCCTTCCCGCCTTCCCAATATCTATCCATCACCCTGAAAGAGGCATTTTACCCCCCCCGGTGCCTTGTCTGTCACTTGGTGCCCCTTCCCATCCATCCAGAAGCTTCTACTCAGGGCACCGGGTGATTGGGTGAGGACCTGGGGCTCCCCCCATATCTTTCCCCCATTGGACCCCACCATATCCCCCCATCCCGGAGCCACCCCCTATCCCTATCTCCATTGGTCGTTGGATACCCCTCCCTTACAGTTTATAAGGCAGTGCAAGCACCTTGTGCTTGTTCCTGTTGGCTGGCATCGTTCTAGGATATTTGGCCCCGTTGGGCTACAATAAACTCGGACTTAGCCCCCAGCAGGATCCGCTCTTCATTTACCACCGCGAGGCTTGCTAGCGCTGCCCGGAACCCACAAAGGCACTCTCCAAACCCCAGCTGGGAGCGGCGGAGGGTGCCTCCATCGCCCGCCCTCGCCCCAGGACGAGCTAGCCGGGGCTGAGAGAAAAGGGATTTGGGGCGGGAGCGCGGCACACAAGATTAAAGTCAGATAATTTCTTCTGCTTCTGAATGTGAAGAACATTGAAGGCCTACTGCCTTGAGCAAAAGGATTGTCCATGTATCTTTTGCCTTTGTAAGCATGCAGTGCAACAGACCTCCTGCTGTAGTTTCAACAGCAACAACATGGAACAAGTTGAGTCTTTCAAAGGAAGGTTTGTTTAGCAAAAGAAGGTTTTAACAACTGTCATTTTCTTTGCATAGAAATAAATAAGGCCCAGCTATATATAGCAATATGTAGCCAAGAACAGTGTGGCTTTTAGGAGAGTGTGCCGTAGCAGTGGTTTTGCCTACTTCCACTCCATTCTCTGAATATCCTGGCAAACCAGTTTGTTGACTATAGCCCTCAACTACTGGTGAATTCTCAGCTAATGTTGGCAAGTGGGCAGTGCTCTTGGCTTCACAAAAAAGCCCCACTGCTCTTAGTCTACATGAATTAGTTGGAAAAAAGGCCTGGATTTGTATCCGGTTTTTATTCTTTCTTTCTGCAGACTTACATTTAATCAGTCAGGAAAGATTATTACTTCCTGCATAGATACTTGTGACTGCCCTTCCCTCCCATCCTAATGTCTGAGTAAATATCTAAAGATACCAATACATTTTTATTGTCATCTCTTATGTAGATTAGTACTGAATTATATACTAGAAGCTCTATTCAGTGATAGGAAATATTATAGTTTTGGCTACTCATTTTTTTATCTTATTTTTCAGCAATCTGAATGTTTCTTTAGTCTTCTGTTTTGCTCCAGAACTGATATAAGTGTTGCCAAGGGACTTTGACCTTTTCCATAGAAGGTGAATGTTCCATAGATGAGAATACCTGAAAACTATGGGACTTGTACAGCTGTGTGGTTAGGTGCATAATATTGGCATCATAACTGGCAATACATTAGACAGGGAAATGGCAGACTTCTATGATTTAACAAGAATTGTGCAAATATGCAGCCCTCAATGCCATTTATGAATTAATCAAGTGCACAAGCACCTCTTATGAGGACTTCATATCAAGTAAGAAACTTGCCTAGGGACATAATAGTAAAAGACCCCTACAAAACTCATTAATAGGAATTGCATCTTCCAATTTTTAATTTAAATATATAATAGAAAAAGAAACAAGCTGTATTAATGTTACACTGGACTTGAATTAATGATAATATAACACAGGATTTACAAAAGTTTTTAAAAATGCTGAATAAATAAATACGTATTTTATATTTAGATAGCACCATTCCACCAAGACATTTCAAAAAGTAATTTTGACACTGTTGTAAGTAATATTTTGCCAGCCACTTCTTTTGGCTACAAAAGACTTCATTTTGTTGTCATTACTGTCACATCCTTTTCTCAGGAAGCACAATATGCTCCAATAAAAACAAGAGAATGGTTAAGTAGGACAGGTCCATTGTGACTCACCTGCCTGCACATTCAGTTCTTTCACAAGGCGGGAGAAAGGAGTTTAGCTTAACCTTTGAAACAGGAGCAAAATTAGGTAAAGTTGTGTGAAGTCACTATATTTTTACCTGGCTATTATGGAAGTAATTTTAAATGCTACCAGGCAGTTCAGGTAACATAAAAATTTCAATACTGCCTTCGACTCAAGTCAAGGGTACACTTAAAGAGTTATTAGCACCCAGCAAAGTGTGTTAAGTCTGACATTCATGATGTCTCAGTTATTAAATAGATACTAGTACATGTACTGATTTTCTTATAAAACTTAATAATGATAATGACCTTTCCATTTAGAATCAAGCTTTCAATGCTGAAAACACCAGCAGATTTATAGAATCTTATACCAGATGCAAATTACAGATCATTGTCAGTTTTTCATATATACAGAACTTAAAATGTATTTTTCACTTTTCGTCTTGAACATTCATGTGTCATAATGATCATCAAATGTATATATTTCTGTGCATAGCTAACATAATTGATGTTACACTCAATTTATCATTTGATTTAGTGCTCCTCTGCACCAGTGCATTATTCCACTGAGGTGATCTGCTCACAATAGTGCATTTAAATGTTAAAAAAAGATTACAAAAAATTGTGCCAGGGACTCTGGTACAGATGCTAAACAACATAGTAGTTGCTTTGGATAGCAAAGCATCATCTTCAAGCAGACTAATGTATAAATATTTTTGTGTAAAGAGTGAAAACAGACACTGAAGCTGTCATTTTGCTATTCACTGTTTTAACACTATATCAGGGATTTTTCTTTTTGGATACACTGAATGCTTATAAGGTACACACATAAAGAAAATACCAGATATTGCCAAGTACTGAACATAATTTGACCTGGAGCACTGAGTTTAGTCAAAATTACAGATTTCAAGGACCAGTTTTTTATCTACTAAAAAATCAACACATTCTCTCTGTCTTCAGTAGGGCTGTGCCAGCCTATTTGAGCCCAGGATCTAGCCCATCTCAATAATGAATGCGAATAAATCCCATGGGGATTACAGCAGATGAGAATTTGACCCCTGACTCTCTGCTACACAGAAAAAAAAGAAATAATTTTTAGAATATTTAATATATTTTCTTATACATGAACCAGAGGGTATTTCTAAAACAAACGAGCAAGACTGTGCTTCAGCAGAGATGATTATAAGCAACAATGAATATGAAAGAGACAGCATTTCTTCTTTTTTTATTTTTTATTTTTTCCCAAAATGTCTTTCCCCCCACATCTATATACAATGCTTCATACCCCTTTTAGCCACCAGGTTTATGTCTGAGTCTATCTCAGTTTTCTGAGGGGACCAAGTTTTGTGAGGAAATATTTTTGAGAGCTGATACTCTGAAAGGGTGCAATTTATGTGACTTCAAGTTTACTTATATGGAAAAAATAGTTATTGCAAAATTAAATCTCTGGTTACTTCAGAAGTTCCTACTTAATGCTGGTGATTTCAGAGCACACAATATGACTTTAAGGATGGAATTATGCACCTGACTTCAGGGATCTGAATTAATCGGAACTTGTACCAGGGAAAAATGGAAGGGGAGAATTCATTTCACCTACTTGAGACCTCTACCTAAGGCTGACATTAATTGCACCCCAGAAGTGCCAGTTGTCCTCCACTGATTATAAAAGAAGATGTGCAGAGATGCAGATATTTGTCAAATTCCAACCTAACTTCACTGTTCTCAGAGAAATGGAAAATTCCCTCATCTCCCCCAGAATGACCCTGTCTTAAAGGCCCAAATCCTCCAGGATACTCTGTGATATGCTTTTTAACAGCATATATTCTCTATTGCTTTAGGATCAAGAGTCAAAGATGAAAGATGCTTGCTATGTATTGGGCAAGACTTCTGACGAAGGGGTAAAGAGATCAAAGAAAAGGGTGAAAAATGTTGTCTCAGGAACTGGATAATACCATGCCAGATATTTCCTCTTGTGGAGAAGACAGAGCTTGTCATTTGGCTCCCACAGAGAGCTCACAAAGCAAATTTTACTTGTTCTGCCCGCAAATTTTCTGAACAATGAGTACCTACTCCAGGAATTAAAGCTTATACCTCATTCATATAATGTAATGTTAACACAAGAATAAAGAAAGGTTCCAAGAAAGTGCTTCTGAAAGATCTGAGCATTTTCTTCCTAGACACAGGACCTCAAATTACTATTAAATTACCTGAGACCAGGCAGTGAAATGAATGGCATCCTTCTGCTTTTAGAAAAACAATGCACTGGTGTTCTATCATGATGTGATCCAGAAAATTTAAGTCTATATATGATGTTAGTCTCAAAAGCAACCAGGTCAGCTAAAAGCTTGCAGAAGTGCTTTTCTTGATCATGTTTATATAATTACATTAAAAAATAACAGTTAAAGATTTCAGGGAAAGAAACCAAAAACCATAACACACTAACACAGTAAATATGAGAAGCACAGTTAATACTTCAATTTAAAGTAAGAGGAAAGTGTAAAAATATTGAATTTGTTATCTTTGAGCAGCCTTTTTTTTTTTTTTTTTTTTTGCTTAATCATGTGAGTTCTCTTTTTATAGACACTGGAAACTGCTAAGCATTAACAGGCAAGAGTGGTTTACACAGTGATTGATATTAGCAGATTTTACAAAAATATGAGAGTATTGTTTGTGTTGTATTCCATCTAAATATTTTTATTATTTTCCCATGGCTTTGATGAAACTCAGTCCCAGAATCTCAGATCTGGGTAAAATGTCCCATTAAATTTATAAGGGAAACAATTTATAGTGGGGTTTGGGTTAGATAAAACCAGAAATATATTTAGAACAAATCCCAGTTTTGTACACTGCTGGACAGGTGGGAAATTTGTGGATGACAGCTTATGGTCAGGATTTTTAATACATTGGAATAACTGTGTGAAAGAACAGTTCAGAAGCTTTATTGCTGCATTTTTGCAGAACATACTAATTTTGAAAATATTAGGCTAAAAAATACTGGCCATCTCTGAAGAACTGATCTGTTTATTATCTGTGGGTTTGTATAATAAATGTAGAGACAGTCTTTAACATTACAGAAAGATCTAGTCTAAACTTAGAAATTCAAAGTTAAAGACGATATTCTACATTCAATTCATCTTCTGGCACCTTGTTATTGAAGAACATATAGTGCTAACATCACACACAGATCTGAGGCTCCACCATTACCTAAGCACAACAGGGTGAGATAACGACAGTGTGTCAGCCTTTTGTTGGTCCGTGTCACAACCTTCATGTTACTTTGTGAGAAGAACTGCTGTCAGGGCATTTCAAGTTGCTTTTGAAATAGTGCCAAGAATGAGGAGGCCCCACTGTCCAATTGCTTTTCCAGTATTAACAAACTATATAGGGAAAAAAAAAAGAGAAGAAATTTCTCAGTTTGCATCTCAGTGCATGAAAAATCATAAAGTGTTGCAGGGACAATTGATTATCCAGAGGGCAACACATCATTTCTCACTGAAAAAGGCCCTTTCTGGCATCCTACTGGTTATCTATATGAACATTTCTTTTGTATTTTCCTTTCAACAACTGAGAAATAAAGAAGAGGTAGAAAATGAGGTTACAGGGAAAAAATCAGGAGAAAACAATGATTCATAAGACTGTTAGGGTTTTCAGCCCCTTGTCTGAGGATGTTTCCTTAGCAATACTCATCATATAAACTACAGCAAATATTTAAGTATTTCTTCATTTGTTCTTTAGGGGTCTTGGTACAATAGTCTACACTGCCTATACTAAAGCTATATTGTCTGAATGAGAGCAAAGTGGCCCTAAGTGTAGCTGAGGTGATTTTAGGGAAGTTCAAATCAACCAGAAAAAGTTCCACAATCTCTATTGTGATTGATTATTCTATGTCACCATGAACTGGTAACATTTACAAAGACAATTAACATTGGAATAATTTGCTCCCATGATGGGACTATTCATATGAGTTAAAGTCATGGTGAAGTGATATGCTGGTCTGAATATTTCAAAATATCACTACTTATGCAAATGAAATAGAGTTTAGCACTTGATGTGTCACAATTTTCAGTGATTTATAGTTGTTAAAGGGTTGAAACAGCCTTTTTTTCTGCACAGAAAAAACAATTTAAATATGGGTATAAGTTTTTAAATCTAACAGCCAGTCAAACAATACACTGATTATTCTCTAGAACATGGCATATATGATGAAAATAATTCCATAATATATAATATTCTAATATTCTTAATCCTTGGTCTCTTTTCAGAGGTGTTCAAGCTGTGACTTGTCCAGGCCAGACAGTCCCCTATCGAATAACAGACTGGAATTGCAAACAATCTTTGCTACTGTGGAATTAAAAAAAAATTTGAAAACACAGGGAACTGTTCCCACCATTATTTTAGCTTTTGTTTAATAACTGTATCATAGGGTGTTACTTTGTATTTGTATTTGCTTTGTGCAAGGTTTTGTTGGCAGGGGAGGTTAGAGTGTGGCTTCTGTGAGAAGCTACTAAAAGCTTGCCCCACTGCTGGCTCCAAGGCAGACCTTCTGCTGGCCAAGAGTGAGCAGTCAGTGACAGTGGTAGCACCTCTGGGATAATGTATTTAAGAAGGTGAAAAAAATTATTGCACAAAAACATCTGTGGCCGAAGAAGAGAGTGAGAATATGTGAGAAAAACAAACCTGCAGACTTCAAGGAGCAGATATTCACCTGCAGCCCACAGGAACCCCATACTAGGGGAGGCTTCTGTAAGGACAGTCGCCCTGTGGAGAGAGGAGCACACACTGGAACAGGTTTGCTGTCAGGACTTGTGGTGTCATAGGGGACCCAGGCTGGAGCAGCTGTTTACTGAAGAACTGCACCTCATGGTAAAAAATGGACCCCGCCCTGGGGAAAAGGATGACTCCTCTTCCTGAGAAGGAAGGAGCAGCAGAAACAAGATAAACAGATTTTAACCCCTATTCCCCATCTCCTCTGCACTCCTGGGTGGGTGGAGGTAGAGAAACAGTGCTAAACTTAGGCCTAGGAAGGAGGGAAGGTGAGGGGGTAAGGTATTTAAGATTTTTTTTTATTATTATTATTTCTCATTATCCTACTCTGATTTTGATTGCTAAAATTTCAAGTAGCTTCCTCAGGTGTGTCTTTTTGATTTTACCTGTGATGGCTGGTAATCACTAAGGGATCTCTCTCTGTTTGTATCTCAACTCATCTCTCTGCTGGCCAGCTGGAGGAGAGGGAGAATGGTTTTGGTGAACTCTTGGGATCTAGCAAATCTCAATCACCATATACCTAAAAGTTTAAGATTTGGTCATCAGTGTATGAAGAACATGGTGTCTATGAAGAGCCCTGTCAATTGTATGTTCAGAGCTGTCATCTATATTTCTAAAACAAGATTAATTTAAAATGCAAGCCGTGCTTACTTATCTCAAATGTCTCAACTGGCATGAACAGTTGATATGACCACAGACACGAATGGTTGGAAGTGCCTCATTCTTGATATGAGCACTTAGCTCCAGTTTATGATGTATCACATCAAGACAACATCAAATGTGTAGCATCCTTCTTATTTCCAAGCTGAGTAAACAGACAAGAATTTATTCCTTTAATTAGATAGATATATATGTATGCAGACATAGCTACATAGATTTACACACATAAGAGGAAGGCAGAAGCAGATGCCTCTGGAGGAGGCAGCACAATATTTTTAGTGGTTTACCACATCCCAGGACAAGATGATATGTAATTCAAAGCATTGTCACAAGTCATAGAATTTCATTACTAAATAACTCCCTTTACCCCCACTAATACACGAAACAGATTATTCTTATTGGGTAGAATAAAAGATATGTCATATGTGAATAATTTGAACATTTGAAAAGTTTGATATTATAATCCTGAAGTTCAGTTTGACAAAAGTAAAGACTAAACCATTCCAAAATCACTGTAAAGTGTATTCAGTTTTCAGGTCCCAAGTATAGCAGTGACTTAAGTCAACTTAATTCTGTGCTGCAGAACAAAGAGTAATTTCTGCTGAAAACTTCTCAATGGATATGTAGATGAGAGATGAGATGCCATATTGCTGAAATATTCAGAAGCTGATACCCATACCAAGAGAAATTCTGTAATGTAAAACATATCACTGCCTTATTTTATTTTTTTTTAATTTCTTGCTCTGGGGTTTCTCCCTCAATAAATTGCCTCCTTGACTGTTGGCTTCTGGAAAATCCTTTGGTCTGCTTGGCTTCCCAGCTGCATAGGCTATTCCCAGTCTCTCAGACACAAATAAAAAGAGTTGCCTGTAGCTCTACCTAGACTGATTGGCACATATGGCAATTGATTAACTACAAGTGACGTTGGGGGACCATCATGAAATACAGCCTTTTTCCTAAGTTCCTAATGAAACGATGGACTCTCCCCTTCAGGGCAGAATCATCCATTAGGCCCATGTGTTCTGAGCTGAAGGCTCTGTAGGTTCCCATGTAGCAGTGTAATAACCTTCTTACAAAGCAGTGACAGAGACTTCTCTGTGAGACTAACAACTTAGACAAATGGCCGGCTTTGTCTTGCTTACAAGAGCAATTTGGAAATGGTTGTATTGTTGACAGCTACCTTCCTTCTAACACTTCTGCTTCTCCCCTTAAATTTCTCAGTGCTCAATTGTTCTGCCCACCAAAAGTGATGTCACAATGGGAACACTTTCTGCTTCTGTAGTATCTTCTCTCACAATTTTGTATGATGCCTTATGAAACATAGTGGTCTTAGCATTGCAGTGTGCTAGCATGCTCAGCCCAGAAAGCAGCAGAGGCAAAGAGAAATTCACTGACTGGTTGTGCAGGCAGAAAAACTAAATAGGGATTCATAGTTGAAAATACCAGGTGGAAGTTATTTGAAAGTGACTGCTGGAAATTTCCACATATCCTCTGAGGTGTAATTGTCACTTCTGTAAGAACTCCTAGTCTCTTGCAAACTGGATAAAATTGGTTATGTTAAATTTTGAGTGTCAATGCCTAACACAGTCAACTGATACATGCCAGAAACTGAAAAGATATGGAGGAAAGTAAGATTCAGGAGATCTCACACATTAATACATCAGCTTAGAACTGCCATTGATTTGCATCCTGTGAGAGTGAAAACCATCTTCTTTGTAAACAACTGAGTAAGTATTTTGAAAATACTCAGGAAGCTGTATAGTGATACATCAGATAAAACCAGACTCTAATAATGCCAGCTAATGATGGTTTTATGCTTTGGGTTTTTTTTTGGTTTTTTTTGTTTGTTTTTTTTTTTTTTTGTTATGTTTTGTTTTTTGTTTTTTTTTTTGTTGATTTTACTTTTTCTGAAGGCCTAGGAAAAGATTTGTTTATTTTAAATATCTCAGTTTTTTGTTTTTTTTCCAGTAAAAAGTGTGATAAAATCTCTCTTTGTCAAATTTTTGTTCTTTAAAAATAAGCATATGGCAGTGGACTATTGAGGTCTGTTCAATTCTCTTTTTCCATTTGTGCTGCCTATGTGATCTATGTATTGCCTATATGGGAACTTCTCAAGTCTGACAATTGATGGACAATATAGTCAGAGGTTGCTGAAGTGGTGGATTTTTCATCCAGCATCACTACAAGTACAGGTAACAGGATGGACTTGCCTTCCACATTTCTGAATACATTACTGTAAAGAGAAAAAGGAGTGAAGATGTCACCACTTCCATCAGCTGAAACCTGTAGAACTGTGATTATATTCTTATCGTGGTACAGTAGAGATAGATATCTGAAACTGGGCCTGAGAAAAGGTGAAAACATTTGTCAGGCCTTAATACTTCACTCTTAAAAATGCAGGTCAATATTCCCTGAATTTTTAAGGACTTCTATTTTTTTGCAAAGTATAAATAACAACAAACAGTCCTTCTGGTCCTATCTAGTCCTGCTTTCTATAAACTATATTTTCTTTGAAAAAATGGGAAGTGGTTTGAGTACCGGGAGGAACGTTTGCATTAATATGTCTAAATGTAGTCAAGGCAGTTATCATTCCACATTTTATCTTGAGGTATTACTGTTCTGTCAACATAAAAACTTCTTCAATTAATTCATCACCATTTTTTCTCTTGTTTGAAGACAAATCGAAATGAAATTCATCTTAATTAACCCTGGCTCTTTATAACTTAGGAATGAAATCTAAGCCTTTCAACAGTGACACAAATGTCTTGTTTGCTTAGATTCTTAGACATTTAACTTACACTCTTATTTCAGTCATTTATGCATATTCAAGGGCCTCTATCATCCTTAAATCCTTAAAAATTTATCTCTTCCTTGACACTCCTATCCTTGTATGCCAGAGGTCAAGGCCCATGAAACCATTCCTGTCCCTCTGCACATATCCATGTGTGCAAATTGGACCAAGATTTTACCCTCTAATAATCCAAGTTCACCTTCACATTCAAATAGAACATGGGAAAAAAAAAAAAATCCAAGGCTTCCTTTCAAAATACTGACGTTGCTGCTGTTGGGTGTTGTCCTACTCATGGACAGAGGGTGATGCAGGGAAAAGTCCGAGTTAGTTTAGGATGGTCCTGCCCTCTGCAATTCTCATCCCAGACTTCCCACTGTCACAAACTGGAAATGCACTCTCAGAACATATAGATTACTTTTATTTTCTAAGTAACATCCCACCATACGTGGAGGCTGGGTGTATAAGTCAGTGCCTTTGTGAATACCAACTTGTGAGCTTATGCTGCATTTTCCTGTTTGGTGTGCAATTAAGACAAAATCTTCTTCATAACTGGGCAGAATGTAGAGAACATCTTGGAGGATATTTCCCAGAGTAGCTCTGCTTTGCTGAAAATCAGAAAGGTAGTACACAAGTCCATATCAGAATTTTTATTCTTGCTTACTCAAAACAGTTGTATACGTATTGAAGGAAACAAAAGTATTTCTGTGAGAGTTTCCATAGAGTTCAGTGGTGTCAAGATTTTTCAAGTAAACATGTATTGCAAAAGGCAGACTTTGAGAGATTAGCACTGCTCTGGATATGTTAATTTTCCTCCTAACAAGGACACCAATCTCTTTCAAGAGTCCTAATTGTTCCTACTCAGAAGCCATTAAAAATTGTATATTGTATTATATTGAGAGTTCATCTAATTTAAATGTGAAAATTTTGTAAACATCGGTATTATATTATGTTCCATTCATTCATTTGATCCTCTAGTACATTAGAGGGGGAAAATATACATGCATTGAATTCTTGAGATTTTATTTTAAGGGCTGCTTTAATGAATTCTTAATTACATTATTCAAAAGGTCCATTATTCAGCATTCATCTCACTTCTAAATGAAAGTCTTTACCTGACATGTGAATGAAATGAGTCTAAATGCTTTCCATGCCACCTAGGGATTCGTAATAGACTTCTTGCTGAACGGCAGCAGCTGGTTTTCTTTCTGGTTTAAATTTTTGTGGATTATTTGCAGAGATGGACAGGTATAAAATACTCGTCTTTCCCAAGCATCAGTAAACCCTCCAGTCTCACCAGATGTAACGCAGCCACAGTGCTTGAGACAGATGAAAGAGATAAAATCTGGAGAGAAAAATATTTATAACATTTCTAAGGTTTTCAAATATACTGTATAGTTCTCAACAATTCTATTTTGTATGGAAAAAGCCCCTTATTAAAGATTCACTCTGAAAAAATTTGGTGAACATTATAAGAGAACTTGAGATTGGATTTTTAAAAGCTGTAAGTTGATACTTTTTCTCATTCCCCATCCATTTCTGTAGGACTAATATCTGATATTAAATTTGGAAAAGAGCTTAACAGCTCAAAATACTCGAGCAGTTCAGACAGCAACTTGAAATGAGTACATGCGTGGCTGGTCAGGACTGTACTGCCATTACACACATTGGGCCAAATTCCTCCATGCCTCAGTCCATATTTGATCCCAGTCAACAACTGTATCATATGCAAGGGCAATTTACTCTGAAATAAATCAGTATAATAGAGCACTACCCATCTGCTAGAAGGCCTGAGGTAGTTTAAACAGATAAAATTATATAGTTATATTTAGAGCCCTGATAACATCTTTCTTTAAAATTTACCTACTGGTGTCACTGAGAGTTTTGCCTACATAAGGACTGCAGATTTTCAGAAATATTCTGAAAAAAAATCTTACTATCCTGAAAAAAAAAAAATTCTATAATTTTGTCAGAAAAAAATTCAAATGTAACATTAATACTAGGGAAATATGCATACTGTATACCTGTAATTGATTATTTTCCTACTTCCTAATTCAAAATATTAAAAAAATATTTCTAATGGAAAGAACATTACTTAGATCATTGACATTATCATTGACTAGATACCACAGTACTATCTCAATTCCTTGTGGAAGGATTAAAATATTCATTTCCCAAAAGTTAAGATTGTCTCTTTCACTTGTACTAAAAAGATAACAAACTTTCTTATTCTAGATTAAAATACCATAGATAAATTATTGTATACATTCTACTTTTGGCCCTCTATGTTTTCTAGAACCACCTTAGCAAAAGAATCCATATTAAAGTTTTTTTAGTGCTTTCGCAGTCATTAGATCAACTTTTAAAGCACATTTCTAAAATTATATTTTGTTTCTCATATATATAGATGTAGTTTTGCTAGGGTCAAGTCATTATAAGATATATCATGACCTTTCCCCCTACCTGATTATGAAAAAGACTGTGAAATTTAATATGCTGCTTTAAATCCAAACCATAATTTAGGGCTCAGTACTGGAAGGTATTGAGCACATCTCATGAAGTGCCCAGGACTGCCAGTTCCCACTGGTTGTCTTGCTTATCACTGAGCAGGACTGTGTCAATAATACAAAACCCCCAGCAGCTGTGTGGCATGGCCAGGCATTGGTTAATGAAGCAGCGGCACTATTAAGCAGGCTGAACCACCTACTGATAAAAAAGTAACATTTTAGAATGCCTAAGAAATCTCTGATGAAAAAGACACATTATCTGCTCTTCTGATAGGCAAAATACGTGAGTGATGCTCACTGGGACTCCCATTCACCCAAGCCTAAAGCTCCCCTCTCTAAGAGTGATTGAAGTGCACCCTTGAGGAGCCACATCACATTGTGCAGAAGAGATATTCCAGCATTGACTAACAATTAGCCTTTGAAGCTGACTTCTCAATGAAGTACTGGACTTGTCCCAGTTAAACTGAAAACCACATAAGTAGTCATGTGGAAAATAATAATGAAATTAAACAAATGCATCCAGTGGCACTCATGATGGATTAAGGTATGTCTATTAAGTCACCATTTTCAGATTTGCTCACCTGGCCAATTTTCTCTTTTTTGTTTTTTCTGCTGTAGATCCCATTTACCCATCTAACAGCTCAGTTTATTTTTATGCACATCATTAAGGAAAATGAAATCTCAAATTATCTTGAAAGGCTCTGGAATGAGACATATCTAATTATCAAAATATTTAAAATATTAGTAACTTCTCAAGGGTGTCAAGTATTCCCCAAAAGACAGACACAAGGAACATACTCTAAGCTTCCATGCATACTAGGTACACTTCAAGATGAAAAACTGACACTTCTGTGAAGCATCAGACCAGGCAAAAATCTCCATAATCACACTAAATTCTATCAGTTCAATGGAAATCAGCTGGGGCTCCTGTCTACCCATAATACATAGGCTGCAGCCTATTGTGTCTCTCAATCTTTAACATATCTACTTCAACAATGCTTTGGTAAATTGTAGAAAACTTGAAAGCAAGGAAAAATTAAGCACAAAATCCACAAAGGCACCATAGACCACTTAAGTAGGGACACAGTATCTAAAAATGCAAGATTCATAGTACAAAAGGGGGAACAAATAAAACTGAGCATGACTTCACTAAGTCTATTTGCAAAAAGATATTTTTAAATACTTGGAAACATGTTTTATACAATTACCATAAAAATTCTTACAAATAGGCATCTCTGATTGTGTTTCTGGAGCCATGTCACAGTGCAAAACCACCTAGTTTGATTAGGAACATAAAAAACTTGTTTTCAACTTCCCAATATGTAATTTGTATAGAAGCTAAGGGGTAACTTTGAGTGCTTAAAGAATACAAAGAGGAATTCCTATTGAAATTATGATCTTCCTAAGTGTTATATTAATTACTATGTGATCATAGTTCTGAGTCAAATATCTATTAGCTTTTCACTAACACACATCAATGAGATTGTCAGTGCTTTGAAAGCTTATATGTACAAAGAAAATAAAAAATCGACATCTTTCCATTCTCTTATGATGTCTAGGAAAGAAGAGCTGATGAGATATTCCATTAGATATTTTTTAGTATTCTGATTTTATAAGAGATGCTTTTTTTAGGTGTATTTTTCTATATTTCCTGTATGTAAGGTTACAAAGAAAGTTGGTGATGTTCATGAGGCAGGATGTGGTTGTGTCTAAGACATTCCAGGAGAAAATGTTTCCTTTTTTCAGTAATTTCTAAAATCCATAATAATAGATTTTAATCGTTTCCCACTCCTTCAACTTTTCATTTAAGAAATTAAGTCCATTCATATGGATACCCTTGTTGGGTAGATAGAAGATATGGGTGGTCCTTCTATCAATCAAAATTGTAATTACTTTTCCCAATTGTCTCTGAAATTTTATTCAAAAAGTATGATGACCCCTAGGTATTACATATAAAATGGTTGTTTTTATTGTTAATGATAATATTAATGGGACTTTGGATCCAGTGTATGAGATCCTATACGGTCTTTTCTTCACTTCTTCGTTCCCCCTCTGTCTTTTGAGAGGTTTTTTTTTTTAATTATTTTAGGGAAGTTCTGTGGACTAATGCTAAAATGGGCTGTATAAAACTCACAATAAATTGTCACCCATTCTTTCAGAATTCACAGCACATATGTTATCCTGACTTCTTTGCAAAAGGTTTGAGGTACAGCCATATAATGTAGAAATAATTCTTTATTAACCAGGCTCTCTGACTGCACTAATAATGGTAAACGTGAGCAAAAAGAACTTAAGAAGAATCACTTGATATGATAAAGGATAGTTCTTTTACTATTATCATGTATAATTTCCCGTCTTCCCCTGTAAAAAGAAGAAATTTATAGCTATTTCCTGCATGTACCTATTTCATTTCAGTTTGACAATCCTCAGCTTTTTTTTACTTCAGCAGTGCCTTTGTCACTGGAACTGAGCATTTGAAACTTATTTCTAATTTGATAAAATATACATATGGCATTTGTATGCTAGAGGTAAAATGTACTAACATCAAAGTCTGCACAGTTCACATTAGAATGATTTTAAACAGGCATTTTATATTTATTTAGCAGGGAAAGAGTGAAGTCCCTTAGAAGTGGTATAAAGGTTCTTAATTTTTACTAAATGTTTCAGTAAAACAATTTAATTAATCTTCTTACCAGTAATTTCACTTCAGTTAAGCAACTTAAAAACCACTGTCATGTGTTTACCAGTTTGGATATGGTTGCAAAACAGGTGCATTGTTGCTCTGCAACCCTGAAGGAGTTAAAGGACATATATGCTTATATCTTTAAACTTTCAACTTAGAATTATTGATGGATGTAAAGCTACTCACTCAAAATCATCTAACCTTCTTAACTGGTTAAAAGAGTTTAATCCTCTCAGTTATTAGGAGACCTTTGAAGTGAAACAGTGAAATTCACTCCTTCTGCCTGTTTTGAAAATTTTCATTGAGTGTAGACTAAATCACAGGGAAGTTTCGGCTGCAGCAGTTCATCTGCAGAATAAGCTGTGGATTACTTAGTTGAACTTTGCTCCAGTCAAGACTTTGTAGTGCTTATAAATCTTGAATCCATCTAAGTTCACCTTAAATTAGCCTTTCAAAAACAATCTCTAAACTTCAAGTGTCTGCTTGGTGGATTCTGGCTAAATGCCATGCAGAAGCTGAGACACTGATTAATTGTCTTTGTTTCTTAAAAACACCTCATATTTTATTAAAAATAAAATATCATGGAATACACACTTTTGCCTTTCACTTCATAAAACAACAGTGTCATTGGGTTCTATGCACACCATTGGCAAAATACACTGCATTTTAGAAATTAAATGGAAGAGGAACTTGAAAGCTTTATAAGTCCTGAAAGCCTTATTGCACAATAATGCCACTACTGCATGAACAGCCTGGGATGGGGCCAAACAGGCATGCCAAGATACAAGAGATTTTTCAATTTTCCGGCAAATAGAAACAAATTCTGGTTTCAGAAGGTGTACTCGACAAACACTTCTCAATGTGTTTCTGATTTGTGGTAAGAATGTTTTTACTGCTGGTGCCCTGTACTTTTGAGACGTTTATTTCCTAAAAGAAAGATTCCATTCTATAAACCTCAACTGTCTGTTTTTTCAAAGCAATTTAAAATCAAACACACAAATAAAATTTTTAACATATGGAAGCCTTCGTACAGAGACTTACGTATTCCAAGTTAAAATTGTTTTATAAACTGTAATGCTTTGCAGATGAAAACACTGAGAAGATGACTGTTTTTAGCAGTAATGCTTTTTGACAGCGTTAAACCTTGTTTTAGTAATTGACATAAAAATATTTGGTGGCTTTAAAATGGACCATTAATAAAGATGGCATGTTTTAAGTTTTAAAAATTTTACTTAATACTGTGAAGTTGTATAGAATTACAAATATAATATAGTATTTTTAAAAGAAAATAATCTTTTACTTCTCTGTGTTAAAAACAGTGGATATGCATCTTTAAAGCTGACCCTTTTAAATAATAAGTATCCTACAGATTGAATTTGAGTTTGGGTTGTTTTATATACATATAATTTATGTATTTTATTTCTTTTTTTTTTTTTCAATTTAGTACTTATCTTCTCCACTGGCTGTCTTTTCTCATAAGCTTTTAATTTTTATTTTTTTCATACCAAGCCAAAATTGAAGATTGCTGTACATAGATACGTTTGCTATTTAAACATCAGCAAATTATTAGTTTTTACACTGAATACTTTTAAGATGTGTACATAGACAATTCTAAGTGTTTTTGGAATAGTAAACATGAATTTAGAGGAATGCTGTAATCTTAGTGAACTTTTCTTAAAGAGTGTTGTTTTTTTTTTTTAAACTTTGTCTGGTTAAAGACTTTGTTGAACTTTTTATTCCTCTGCTTTAAAAATAGAAAATGTTTGTCTGGGAATTTCTTTCCTTAAAATCTACAATGGTTTACTATGTTTTGAGTCAAGTTTTCCTATCACATTTTCTATGAAAAGTATCACAGAATCAAAGAATCACAGAATTTACTAGGCTGGAAAACAATTTTTATATCAAGCCCAAACTCTCACCTAACACCATCTTACCAACAAAACCATGGGACTGAGTGCCACATCCAATCATTTTTAAAGCATGTCTAGGGATGGAAATTCCATCACCTTCCTGGGCAGCCCATTTCAATGTCCATTCACTCCATGAAGAATTCTTTTCCTGATGTCCAGCCTAAACCTCCCCTGGCCCAGCTTAAGTCTGTGTCCTCTTCTCCTGTCTCTGATTCCCTGGGAGAAGAGGCCACCCCCCACCTGGCTGCAGCCTCCTTCCAGGTGGTTGTAGAGTGATAAGGTCTCTCCTGAGCCTCCTCTTCTCCAGGCTAAACAACCCCAGCTCCCTCAGCTGCCCCTCACAGGCCTTGTGTTCCAGACCCTTCACCAGCCTTATTGCCCTTCTCTGAACGTGCTCCAAAATCTCAACATCCTTCCTAAACTGGGGGCCCAGAGCTGGACACAGCACTCGAGGTGTGGCCTCACCAGTGCCAGGAACAGGGGAAGAATGACCTCTCTGGTCCTGCTGGCCACACTATTGCTGATCCAACCCAGAATACCATCGGCCTTCTTGGCCACCTGGGCACTGGCTCTCGTTCATTCTGCTGTCATTCAGTACCCCCAGGGCCTTTTCTGCCTGGCCACTGTCCAGCCACTCTGTCCCCAGCCTGTAGCACTGGACAGGGTTATTGTGACCAAAGTGAAGGACTCGGCACTCGGTCTTCTTAAATCTCATGTTGTTGGATTTGGCCCATCAATCCAGCCTGTCCAGGTCCCTCTGCAGAGCCCTCCTACCCTCCAACAGATCAACACTCACATCCAGCTTGGTGTCATCTGCAATTTGTTGATGGTGGACTCAATCTCCTCATGACAAAGATATTAAACAGGATTGGTCACAACACTGATCCCTGGGGGACACCATCAGTGACTGGCCACCTACTGGATGCAACAGCATTCACCACCAACCTCTGGGCCCAGCTGTCCACCCAGCTTTTAACCCAGCAAAGAGTGGATCTGAAACGATTAAAATTTTGATGCACAAGTGCTGGATATACAGCAGGTATTAGCGTTTTTCACTAATGACCTCTTTACAAAGGAATTAAGCCAAGGTTTTCTTTTAAGCATGTGTTTAAATCTCATTGACTACTGCTCTTAGAGTCCTGCATGTTTTCAAGACCTGCACTGCAGTAAGTCATAAATTAATTTGCATCCTCATACAGACTGACTATAACTCTATGGACAATTAGTCTCTTTTAAAGGCAAAGGAAATCATGAAAATGAACTGATGGCATAATGAGTCCATTTACATGGAAAACATGTTGATTTCATCCCTATGCTGAAATCTTACAATGGGGACAGTGTTCATTTCCCATGCAACAGCTATCTTAAGCACCAACTGTCTGAAAGAAAAGATGGTAAAAACCAATAACAACAAACCCCCAATGTATTCCAAACTGAGAGCATCAATTGGATCTTTTTTTGAGGAATTCCAATGACAATTTTTTATTGCTGCCAGAGTGACAGTACAGCTCAGTCACTGACCATGAGGAAAAATAAAAGCAGAAATAAGGGGAAGGTGCCAAGTGCCTAATCTGTCTCAGCAGGTAAACAGGCAAAAGGAAAGTTTCACAAGGAAAACATTCAGAGCAAGGTTGTGATCAGAGAGCCATGGAGGCTGTGGTCACACATGCATTGGCAGGTTTGCTTCAGCCTACTTAGGCTTGGTTCCTGCAGTCCACAAGTCATTCTCTCTCTCTCCTCCCTTTCACTGTGCTGGCACCACTGTTTGTACAGCTGCATGGTGAACACAGTCAGGGACCTGGACCCTGAAATGTAAAAAATGACCCACCAGAAATGGATCAGTTCCCACTCTGATTTACTTCAGAGGCTCACAACTGGTTTTGCTGGCACAGCAGAGGTTATGATGTGGGAACGAGATTGGGCAGCTGAGGAGAAGCTGTTGAAGAAGCACTATCAACCACATAGCGGGGTCACATCCTGGGGCTCTCTCCTGATAGTATGTCTCTGCTAATGGAAGCATTTATTTTTTAGATTTGGGCACATAAATTAGCATCCAGTGCCTAGAGCATGGAACTTAGTTTCCTAGATTGCTGTGATACTCTTCAGAAATATAGGAATCTTTTTTAATTGCTGAAATATAGGCCTCTAAGTGTCATCTGAAAATGCCAAAGATGACATACCCGATCTCTGCCAGCTAGTTACAGAAGGGTATCTATCCGTCACATCACATATATCAGCCTTCTCTAGATGTTGCAGACAGTCAAAGGATCCTCAAATGGTGCTAGTCATCTATGTTTATGCAGCTGAACTTAATGCCTAAGGTGGCATGGAAGTACCTAAAGAGAAATTTTAAATTAGATATCTACAAGTGGAAACTCCCATGAGTAAATAGCACCATTCCATTGCCTAAGTATATGGATCAGCTGCTTTTTGAGGTGCCTTGAGATCTTTATTTGTGGCTAGAAAATTCTCCACAGAACCTATGGAATTCTTGTGCCTTTTAGAAGAGCAGCAGTCAGACAGAAAGTCCTAGGACTTTGGCATGGGGCCCAATTAGCTAGACTCTACTCTTTGTTTAATTTTTCATTGGTTATAGCTTGGGATAGGTTTTCATTTACTCCTTCCCCAAATACTGTCAGTTCTTATCAGCATCTCCCTGTTTATTTATGGTTAATGCAGATGATCATTATGGCCTTGTTCATGGGATTTAACTAGATGGCTTCCTTACATTCCAACAGTGCATGAGTTTTAATAGTCTTCATCAGTGTTTTATGTATTTCTTTGAAAAAGCACTGAAAAATTCCCCTCAGACATGCTGAACTTTAAGGCATGAGAAAGAAAATGGATATAATCTGTTTCACCAGGTTTCTTACAATTAAATTAAGAAGATAATTTCTTTTTAATCTGAAAGGGCCCTTAGAGAAGAAAGCAGCATATCTCAAGGAGCTGATTTGTCTGGTAGTAAAAACAAAATAAAACAAAAAAGCACAGTACTTTTGTCACATTCCCATTGCCTTTAACAAGTAGTTTCATAAACCCATGGATTATGATCTTGTAATGAGACCTCTACTGCCAAAAATAACTGTGAAAAAGGGTAACTGAATGATGAACTACTGACATGCCTTTCTGAGGACCCACAGCTGCACTGCTTCTTTTGAAAAGACATGGGAACACGTCCTATAGATATCTAATTTAAGTGTCTCAAACACATTTAACTAGAGACTGTAAGGAGAGACAGTATTTTCAATCACTGAATATTGTCTATTCTGACTACATTTTTGTTTTCCTGAGTTTATAAATTACATTAATCTCAAAACGTAAATTAAATATCCATATACACAAGCTAAGTATTGGTCCCAGCATACGGAGCTTTCATCACATCTAGTTTTCACTCCTCACCCTTTCCAATTAACCTGAATACAGGATTTATTAAGGAATCCAAATTTTACCTTTTTATCTCAAGAAATAATTCTCCCACCATGACCAGTGCACACAGAGGAAACAATATGCAGTGGAAAAACAGGAAAATGGAAATAATGTAAGATGAAGAGTATCAGCTATGGAGAATCAGGGCAAAAGAAGATGTTTTCTCTTAGAATTCAGGCTGCTTTTAATGAGGGTCTTGTGAAATAGCTCATTCAAAGATCAGCATGGACAAGGCTACTGCAGCTTTCAGATACTTGCAGGGTGCACAGAGGCACATTGTCTCTTTTCAACCTTTAGTAACAAATTTCAAGTGATCTAAAACTGATAGTCTAATTCTGCATTTAAATGTAATTGTAATTTTATTTTATTTGTTTTTATCTTTTCTAAAGCACTCTAAGAGGTCCTAAAGAAAGGTGTTACACAATTGTAAGTGCTGGAGTGATTGACAGAGTATTTTACAACTGGCACTTATTATTCCTTTTATTAAGAATAAAGTGGCTTTTAGACTAAAAACAATAGGGTGAAAAGGGGTCTTTTATGCACTCATTATAAGCAGAAAATTGGAAGGAAAAAGTTGTAATAAAAAAACTAAATTATTTTGGCACGATATATGTTTCTTTCTTTATATGTTCAGTAGTATATACATTAAAACCACTGGACATACAATAGCCTTCTAGATGTGGAAGGGAAAATGGAAAGTGTAGATTAAAATTGCCAAAGTGCTGCATGTAATAGCCATCTTTTCTTGTTTTTGTTATGAGTAAAAAGGAGTCTTTATGCAGCAAAAAAGAATAACATTGTTATATTTCACCTTTGAATTTAAATTCAGAGGAAGTGACAGAGGACTTGAAGCAGATTGTCTATTATATGCCCTGTTCTAAGATGACAGGTGATTGTTCCCCAAGTTGCTGTAAGGTTTTCCCTTCTGTTTTATTCAGTGCAATCCTCTTTTACCTAAAAATCAGCATGTGCCAAATGCCTGTGAACCTTTGGTCATTTTTGTAAATGGGATGCAGTTTCTCAGAGGTAGTGTTAAAATTTCACGGATTACCCAAGACAGCAGACCCCAGAATCTCCTGGATTAAACCTGCACTGGATGGTGGTGCTTATCTAAATCTGGATCACACAATATATTAATAAAAGCAATTGAATACCCAGCTCGAATCCCCAGCTTGCTAATGGCTTCTTTACAGCTTTCTACTTAGTCAATAAAAGATAGTTTCACTAGGGTTTTGTGGCCCTGTGTCAGGTGCAATTTCTCTGGTTAGCTCTTTCTGGAGTCACTGTCCCTACAACACCAGAGGGTATTTCACACTCCAAGTCAGAGTCCTACAGTCCCTGGTTCTGGTGCAATTTGACCAATTCAAGATCTGCAAGGTCTTTCAAATCAAAAAAAACAAATATGGATAAACATCCTAGTGAGAACATAGTCCCTTCTTCTAAGCCATATGATGAGATATGAAGGTGTCACTGTAATCTACTGGTGTATCAGAATTTTGTGTGTGTGAAGTGAGTATACTCATCAAGCAGAGATGAAGGACCTTTCGTGTTTGATCAAGAGCATAAACCAACTTAAAATAACTTTGTGCTTTATCTTGGAAAAGTTATTTGTCATGGCAAAGAAGTGTATTGGTCAGCCAGACCTCAAACCTGTCCAATACAAAAGTTTGGACACAGAGAGTTGAATTTTACTAATGATTCCTTGTTGCTGTGCTGTGGGAATAATTGCTGAGTTTTTAGTGCTATTAGGCTATTTATTAGCGGTATTTCTTAGATCAGAACTAAAACCTGCACTGTTCATTATCAGAATAATTTAGGGGAGGATATGAATGCTGACACTTATTGACAATCCCTGTTACCATCTATTTTACACAGGAAAATATGTCTTTTTTTCTTCTGGAAGTTGTGTTTCTTCTCTTTCCTCCTCTACTAAGCTTTCTTTGGTGGGCAGGGATTACTACTTACCATCAGCTGTATGTCACAACTGGGCTCATCCTTCCTGAGGCTTCAGCACAATTCCATTGTGGAGCGTTAATAGGCAGTATTAACTCTGGGCCATTAGCATATGCAATTGAGTACCAATCTGAAACACATCTCAGTACTGGCAACAGTAATTCTCTAGATTTTTGGTAAGAATATGACAGAGCCAACTAGTGAAAAGCATACAACATGAAAATACTAAGATACCATTACACACAATGTAATGGTACATATCAATGAACAATGTAATGGTAAAATATACATTCCTTTTAGAATTACTGTAAGAACTGCCAAATCTAATTTTGAGAAAACAGTTACAGGAGAAACATATTAGAATAAGGACAGTGAAAATATCTTAGGCTGGGGAAGAAAATCTTCGCAGAACAGATATTCCCTCCTAAGTTGATCCTGTGAAGCACAGGAAAAGGACAATAAAGTTTAAGTATCTCAACAAATAGAAATTTTCATAAGTTTGAGTAGACCCAACCATGTTAATGTCTCTGTGTTCCAATCTATGGGGCATATGAGAATATCGCCTTTGTAAACAGTAATTAAAGAACTGTTTCTGTATTGCAGGTGAGTGTGAACATAAACCAGCAATTCCTCCTATTTGCACATGTATCTTAACAACACATCTTCACACACTGCTATTATACCATGAAGTTTTCCAAGTAAGTCAGAAGAAAAGCTTCTAATGGATAAAGTACGTCAGTTTGTCTTAGTATTGTCATATATTAGAAAAGGTGTTCCTAGAAGTAATGATTCATGTCAGCACAGGACCCTGGGCGAAAAAAAAAGACTGTCCAATCTTAGACCTGTATCTGGGCATTCCCAAACTGGGCTGTGCATCCAGAAAAATGCATCCACAAAAAAGCTTCACCTGCAAATGTACAATGTGCCTTTCTTTTTGTGTATTTGTGACAATCATTCCAAATTTGTTATCACAACCAGATACACGTGGTTTTATTTTATTTGCATGTTTTGCTGTAAAATTGTTGTATTGTGATAGAAGGAAGTGTCCATCAGTTTACATCAATGTTCACTTTTGTATGAAACAGAGGGTGTTCTGAAGTGAGTATAATTCTGCCATGAGTTGCTGGAGATATGACTTGCACACAGCTGTGAAAACTGAAGAACTTAGAGAGGACTCTATATGTGATGGATATTTAACCATTAAGAGTATAAAGCTGAATGTGGAGAAGATGGGAAGAGAAACAAAGATCCTTGAGGATAAATGAGTGGAAGAAATTCATCAATGAAACATGGTTAATTTTAAATGCATAAAATGAGAAGCAGCAAAGAGGTCAATGGAAGAGCGCTGAGAAGAACTTACAGAGAGGAAGAGGAACAGGAAAAAGATAAGTGAAGAATGTAAAGAGACAGAATTAAATTTGACAGTAAGGGAAATGTGCGCCATGAACAAATCTCGGCTCAGTGGCAAACTTTGGTTGGCAGATCACATCAAATCACAGAAAGGTGAGTGGGCAACAGTGAGGAAGAGCAGCCCAGCAAGTGGACACATTGGAAAATGCACATTTTTACATGCAATCTTTCTTATCCTGACTTTTCTGCCAGAAATACATTTATAGTTATTGTAACAGAAAAGATTTGGAATATGACATAAAAGAATATTTTCTCTGATGGTAGGTCTCAGTGGCACAAAACAGGAAAAATTCTTGGTTTGCCTAACTCTGAGACAGAGTGACAAGTGTAGGGTGACAAACTAAAAATTATCTCTGGGAGGTATGAGGAATTTTGCAATGTAGCTATGTGGATAGTAGATGATTTACATCCACATTGTGGATAGTAGATGATTTACAACTAATGAAGATGCTTGATTACTTACCAAGAAAAAAAGAAGGTGGGGCTGCAAGTATATGAAAGAAGACTGTGGTTGATACAGATGTAGTATCAACATCATCCTACCAAAAGATCTTGGTTTCCTGAATACAGTTTTTAGTGAATATCTCCTATTTTTAAATAACAACTAATTCAGGAAAGGAAATGTTGAAAACTACAAGGAAATTTTTTGCAAGTTTTCCATTCTTCTCTGAAGATTCCTTCATTTAGATAGCATTTTACCTCTCTGGGATGATCATCATAATGCTCTCTTCTCAGGATTGGGTAAAGGAGCATACAGATTCTACTACAAAGCAGATCACCACTCCCTCTCAGTTGAGTAGTTTATGTGCCTAAATATCTAGACAATATATGAATAATCTGAGGCAAACACATTTCTGCATTCCTGGAGAAAAGCTGATTTACTGTAGCATAAAATCTGGCCTGTTTGATGGCAAGAATGGAAGAACACAACACTGAAGCTAATAGAAAACATCCATAGAAAGGCACAAGGCATCAATACCAATGCTATTTCTTGTTCAGGACATTTCTTAAACAATTTCTCAGAGAGCCACTTGAGGTGTCAGAACATCAGCAATATACACTGTACTACAATGTTAGCTGGTCTTTTTCTTGCTATTTGTACTGAAACATTTCCCAGGCATAAGAGGACATTTTAAGATCGGTAATATTTATCTACCATAAATATGAGAAGAGTAAAGAGCATATGCTTCCACAAAACTTTTGAGTGCAGTCCTCTAAGGCCATCCAGATCCTTCAGTGTTCTAAAGACATGTCAGTCAATGAAGGGTCAAATAAGTATTTATTTTATTTTGTAGAAAATGGTAATTAGTAAAGGTGTTTGAGAAAGATTTAAACAATTTTGACTTAGGAAATAAGTGTGAATGAGCATATTTGAAATGTATCTCATACTTTGGGACAGCATTTTAGTATGTGTGGTTAGTTAAAGTGAGATATTTATATTTATGTTCAACAGATAAGAAACATGTAAGTGTGGAATTCTGGTGTCTAAAAGTTTCAGTCTCTGTCACAAATTATATGTACTCAGCACAGTAAAATAAGTATGGCTGTAAGCAAGTTTAAGCCTCACAGAAAAAGAGACAAGAAAAAAATGTGCTTATGTGTAAAACTATTACTCATGCTTACTAAGAGAAATATATGTGAGCCAGTGCAGTGATTAGAGGTTTGAGCACAAGCATTTTCTCTAAGTTGCAATACACTGGACAACCAGAATGAGGAACATACAGTGTCAAGCTCTGGAAGTGTGCTCTTTCCAAGGTTTTATAATTGGAGGGCTTTTAAAATTTTCATTACTAGAACTACTTTTTTGAGTCTCTGACCCCTAGAATGGTAGGAAGGGCATATAAGCCCTTAGAGTCAAGTGCAATTGGGTCATAACTCTTTATTTTCCAGTTTTGCCTTCCTCTTTCTTGTTATATCATCTTTATAGCAGAAAACTGTTCCTCCTCTTTCAATTTGCCTGTTATACAGAGCAAATAATTTTAAATTATATTTCATTTTATTATGTAAATTAAATTAAAAATATAGCAAATTGAATTGGAATTTTAACAGTGATGCTAGAGGAACTTCCATCTAAATCAAGATAATCAGAATTATTTGTATTTAAGAATAATTTTTATCTTTCAGAACCTTACCTTATGTAATTTATACAATGCTGGCCTCTATATCTTTGAAAGGTTTAATTGCTCTTCAGGCGACCAGTGTAGAGCAATTATACAAATTATATCAGATATCAATGATTTAAGTTATAAGGAAAGACTGAGAAAGTTGAGAATATTCTCAGTGGAAAAGAAGAGACTTTATGTAACCCAACTGAAGTTTTAAAAAATATGAAGAAGACTGATAAAATTGATCCAAGCAGGCTCTTTACACTTACAAGACCACAGAAGTTAGAAGATATGATCTAAAAATTAGAAAGTTGGGAACAAGAAAAGAAATGCTAAGGCATAACTATTTCACACAGAAGGATTAGAAGTGTATGGAATAAATTACTGTGAAGAGCCCCTGAAGCAAGAAGCATCATGGAATTCAAGAGGGAATGAGATGAATTGCTAAACAAAAGGAGCAGATAGAGGGGAGGCAGAGAAAATATTCAAACGAAAATAAGGGAAACAATAAGGAAGAAGTAAGGAGAGCATAAGACCCTTTTCCTCTTATTTATCTGATTCTTATTGCTGATGCTACTTTTTGGAAATTTATTTACTATTATCTAAAAAAATGCAGGAATCCTGTAGTCAAGTCAGTCAGTCAGTCAGTCAGTCAGTAGTCAGTCAGTCTTTTTCAGAGATTATTTTTAAACATTTTTATGTAATTAGGGGGTTCCTGGATTCTGGACCCTGTAATCTTTGATCATAACTTTAAAATGAACCATAGTTACTGACCATAACCTACTTAGTCATATTGGACAATTATGTATCAAGGAACCACCTTTCCATAAGATATGGTCGTGAAAACTGATCAGAAGATCTCTTCCCTTCCAGAATTCCAGCTACTGCTGGCAAGTGCAAGTTATTGAAATACCCAGCACCCTTTTCCTAGGATATTGGTCTGCTTAGGAGCTGGAGTTCTCAGAGCTGTCTTTTACTAATAGACACAGCGAATGCAGCAACATGAAGATTTTTTCTAGTGAAAAGGCCAATTTATGAAATCCCAGTTTCCAACCATGTCTACACATTTCAGACCCCACATGATAATTTACTGTGTTCCCTGGAAGCAGCAGCAGAAATTTGAGGTTATCTTACAGATTCTAATTATATGTATTGTTTTAATTTTCCTGTGAATGTGCTAACCAATAGGAAATAGCAAAACCTCTGAAGCTGTACATAGTCATGAAGACATGATCCCATTGATTTACTTTCAGACAGGTGTATTCAGAATGACAGCTTTAATTACACAGGAATGAATGGCTGGAAAGCCCACATGCACCTAAGGAAGCTTCTTGGGTTTCATTGTTGACTGATACCTACATTCACTTTTGAATCCTAATTATTTCTCAACAATATTAAATATTTAAAACCTAATTATTGTTCAGTTGCTCCATTCACTTCTAGTTGCCTCTCCCTGTTTATAATTTTTACATATCATGCACATTATCATGTCAGAAAAACTCAGCATGTGAACAATAACATATTGAAATCCTAGAGTTTGCCTAATTAATTGCCTTATAGCTTTCAGAAATGCACCAAAAATGACAAAAAGCTTGGTATATATGGTAAATAGTAATAATATAATATTTTTTTGTTTTCTTGGGGAGTGGGGGATGTTTGAAAGAATTAGGCACTTTGAACTTACAGCTTAATTTTTTTTCTTGAAGAAAATGTACATTTTTTTCCTCTTCATTTTAAACATTAATTTCTGAGGTATCAATGGCTAATTATTCAGCAGTTACTTTAATGTTTCAGATAGGGAATAGCCTTGGGGAGAACATATCCTGCTTTTAAAGTCTAGCTATAGTAAAAGATTATTACTAGAAGATATCCACTGCATATAGTCATTGCTATTTCTTTCTCTGTTCAAAGATGGAAATCAGAGTGGTAAAATTAAATTTCAGCAGAAAAAATGAAAACAAACCAACCAAATCTAGATGTTGCCTAATAGCCCTGTGACTGTTGTGGTAGTTGTGGTTCTGGAGTACAGAAGGATTTATTACCAACAACTGTCAACCCCACCTCATGCTGGGGGTGGTGGAAAGGGAAATTAATTTGCTCTTTCAAATATCTTTGTCACACTTCAGAGTCTTTCTTGACCCATCTTCTCTGATCTTTGGTGAAACCATGAACTATTAGCTGGAAAGCTGGCAGCAGCACAGCTTAGGTCCCTCAGGGAAGGGCTTGGAGCACCCCAATGCAAGTTCTCTAGGGCCAGGACTACCAGAGGATTGCAAGTAAAGAAGAAAACTGAAATGATATTTCAAAGAAAAAATAACATTTTCATGTACATATATCATTGATTATAGCTTCCCCCAAAAGTAAACGACCCAGGTGGTCCTTTGTAGCATGTGCCTGTTACAAAACTGTTAAATGGGAAGTAACACACATCTAAATTCTGTCCAACAACAATCCTATTGGATTGTTTCCATATGAAAAAAGGAATTTCAAATGACAGTGACAGCAGGCCTCACTAGGAAATTGAGTACTTTTTCATAATCCTCGTAATGGACAACTCATATCTTGTCCTCTCCATTGCTCTGTCAGACAGAGAAACAGCAGTGACCATGGCCCAGCTGCAGGTCCTTGGTCAAGCTGTGCCCCCTGATTCCATCTCCACTACATAGCTTCTGGATCTTCCCTGGGATCACTCAATGTCATAGTCATAAGACATGCTGATTACCTGGGAAGTGCCTTCCTCATTTCAAAGTCCATAAAATAATGTGAATGCTTCTCTGCAGCCCGGCTGACTGGCAGGTGTTTAGTCCAGAACAGGTTACTTATTTTCACACCTTCCTATGTGAGATTAGAACAAGTGGGTCTTTGGAGATTACAAAGATGTTTTGGTTGTGTTGGAGGACTCTAGCATGGAGAAGAAGCTAGTCATGTTGTAAAGCTTTTCATACTCGCTTTTTGGGGTAGTCTCTGACCTGTGCTTGTCCTAAGGAAGTGTCTGGAGATGCTTGGGAAAGGGCTAGGTGGCAAAAGTCGAATGTGTACCATGCCCTGAGTGACAGCGGGCCACAATTCAAATCTGTGAACTGGACCTACTACAGCAGGAACTACCATAATATCAAGATTACTTAAATATTTGCCTGGAATACTTCTGTGTGTTCGATTTTGATATATGGTTTCCAGTTTATGTCAGCATTCATTATTATGTCACCACAAACTTGTTTGAGGTATTTTGGTTAAATATCTGTGAAAGAAAGCAAGCATTATAATTTTTACTAATAAAATATATTGATAAAATCATATCTATTATATCAGCTTTGCTCCTTATCAACTGTGTTGATATCAACTGTGTTCTTTACATTTAGCTTATTAACACAGACATAGCTTCTGAGTTTAAGATGGGAGTTCCAATAGAGGAAAAATCTCTGTTCAGAAGTCTTTTCAAATTTTGACAAGGATTTTCAGGTAAGGGTTGAAGCCTGCTTTTCCCCTCTGCTAGACCTTATGATGTGTTGATCATAGAACCATATAATCTTTTATCTTGGACAAGACCTTTAAGACCAACAAGTCCCATCATAAACTATCACAATCATAATATTGCCAAGTCCACCAGTAAATTGTCCCTAAATGCCACATCTACAAGATATTTAAATATCCCTGGGGATGATGACTCTACCACTTCCCTGAGCAGCCTATTCCAATGCTTGACAACTCTTTCTGTAAATAATTTTTTTCCTAAGAGCCAATCAAAATCTCCTTGGTGCAACTTGAGGCAATTTTCTCTTGCCCTATCACTTGTTACTTGGGAGAAGAGAACTGCCCCCCAGCTTGCTATAACCCCCTCTCAGGCAGTTGTAGAGAGAGGCATGAACTCCTCCTATTAGTCAGACTAAAAAACATCTTTCTTGTACTGAGATGCCCAAAACTGAACACAAAATTCAAGGTGCTGAATTCACTAGTGCTGAATACCGAGTGACAACCATTTCCCTAGTCCTGCTGTTCACACAATTTCTGACACAATCTACACAGCCATTGATCTTCCAGGCCACCTTGGCACACTCTGGCTCATGTTCAGCTGGCTGTTGACCAGCATCCCTAGGTCCTTTTCCAAAAGGCAGTTTTCCAGATACTAATGTACCAGTTTGTACCACTGCATGTGGTTGTTGTGACCCAACAACCACAGATGCAGGACCCAGTACATTTCCTTACTCGAACCTTATACAGCTGACCTCAATCCATCAAACCAGTCAGTCCAGATCCCTCTGTGAAGCCTTCCTACCCTTCAGCAGACCAACATACCCACCAGCTTGGTGTCATCTACAAACAGACAGAGCATCCATTTGATCCCTGTGTCCAGGTCATTAATAAAAATCTTAAATAGCACTGGCCCCAATACAGAGTCCTGGAGAACACCACTGGCAACCAGCCATCAGCTGTGCTTAACTCTGTTCATCACCACCATTGTCTGCACATTTTAATAGATATGTGCCCTCAGCTCATCTTGTGTTTCATCTTGGGGGCTAGTGAAGACTCTTTTCTTTGAAGCAGATGTTGCAGAGGAATGCAGGAAGGTAGCTGGATGTCTGTAACCCTCCTGTGATTCCAGGATAGTGGAAGCGGCCTGCAAGGGGTCACCAAAGGACAAACAAAAGCAGTAGGAAGGATCTTACACATGACGCCAGGAAACAGGGCAAGACTGTTCTCCTCGCTGCTCCTCAGTCCACAATTAGTTGGATTCATAGATCTAAAACTTGAATAGACATTTTGTTTTGCATTTTCTTTTCCTATGTTTTCACATCTCTTCCCTCCCCCATTATAACTGCTTATTAAATTGTGTAACTGTCCATCTAACCAGCAGAGTACCTTTCTAGTCTGAGAATCAACACATTGATACGTTAGTCTGTTTCTCCTTAATTGCCTCAGAAAGAGGGAAGTAATGATAGTATAAATGTAGAAAAAGTTGAGTTTTTAGGAGTACTGGTTCTCAAATCTATTGTTAAGCAGCACATGCAAGTGTTTAGTGTATGCTGAGACTAATTTTCAATATGCAGCTTCCCTTGGGATATTTATATTCTTCCAATAAGCATAGAACTGTCCATCAAAAGTAACTTTATATACCCACACAGTGCACACACACACACACACACACACACACACACACACACACAATCATTGCCACAAACTTTTTGGGGTTTCTTCTCTGAAGATCTGCAAATATGAGTAACATTTTCTCTTCACAATGTCCTGTTAAAGTAGGTTGGTGCTCATTTCAACAGGCAATTGTAGCAGAAGTACTGTTTTATTTCCTTTCTTAAATTTTTTTCCTTTTTTTATTTCCTTTTTTTCCTGCCTTTCACTTTTGCAAACTGTTAAATTAAAAATCTTTTCTGAGAGGTAGAAACTATTAATGCAAAGGGAGAAAAATAATTTCATAAGAGATGCTTTAGAGTCCAGCCTATTTTGGTTTTCTTACTCAAATCATTTACTTCTAATTAGATAAGAGAACAAAAAAAAATTCCAAAGGGGAAAATAATTTTTTTTTCCCCACAAATTGCTTCCATCGTTTCTGAACTCTGCTAAGCATTTTTAATAGATATGTGCCCTTAGCTCATCTTTTGCATGCTAACAATTTAATCTGAATACCAATATAGACACAAAATAAACGATTGTTTCCTGCCAGAGGTATCTGCAGAAGAAATCTTGGAGTAAAACATTGTCTTTGCAGCTCATTGTGTCTCTAATTAGACTGGAAGGAGGCAGAAGCTTGCTGGTGTCAGTCTGTGTTTAGCATGCCCTGGAGCTTCAAGCTCCTGTGGGTATCAAAGTGCACTAATTAAATGAGGGGTCCACAATACCGCACTAAACATCAGAGTGAGAGAAAGAGTCCAGTGTCCTCAGTGCCTTTGAGAATCCATGGCCCACGCTAATTACCCATTGTTGAATTGACTTCCCATTCTACAAGGAATGAATGGTGCCTCTCTACCCCCCTTTCCCTGTTCTCCCCCTGCCTTCCCCCACATCCCCCCCCCCCACCCCCCGCCCTTAGATTTTACCATCTTTGCTTTGGCCGCCTAATTAATCTTATGGAAATCTCCCGAAGCCAGATTCCAGCAAGGTTGCCCCGATGTTTATAATTTGATTTGTGATGATAAAAGTGAAGACACCCGGTGATGGAACAGTGTCATTTCCAACACTCTTGAGAATCGAAGAGGCTATCAATCTTTCCCACGTGCATGGCAAACTGATATCCTAGAAAATTAACTTCAATTAATAACAGAAATCCCCAGACACTCAGGGAAGTAGAGGCGCTTTGAAAGAGAACCTTCAAAGATGTCTCTGGATTGTCTTTTATATGCAGACTCTTCTTTTTATATAGAAGAGATTCTCAATAAGGGAATGTGTGGTGAAGGGGGGAGTTCCCCCTCTCCCCTTTTAATCTGAGCAAGATGAGGTAACATTTCATATTTAGTTTAGGAAGAAGTTAACCAAAGGTCTGTAGGTTAAATCTGTTTTTATTTCCTGTCTGTAGATAGGATTGGATAGAACAGGTTATGCTACCCACATAATTGAATGAAAAGAAATGTAAAATAAAAATGCTTTTACCATTATGCTCCACCCACACACCCCCGAAAAAAAAAAGTGCTGGAAAGTTAGGGGTTGGACTGCTTATCATTGCCAGTTGTCTTTGCCTTGAAAGGTTTTGTGATCTAATGTGGAATATTCTATCAGAAAAAAAGACTTGTTAAGATTTTACATGTTCTAATAACTGCAATGACACAGATAGTAAAAGCTCATATAAAAGCCAATCTAATTTGTGTGAAACTGTGCAACACATGAATTTTACTCTACAAATAATCTGTCAAGTCTACATTTGTGAGTGGCATTTCTATATTGCTATTATTTGGAATACTTGATTAGACTTCAGACAACTTGAGTTTAGTACTAGAAAAATAGAAATAGATGTTACACTTCCCCACCAGCAATATCAAGAAACTCCTTGCTAACAAGCAAACAAACTAACTAACTTTAAAACATCATCCACAATAATTTCTGGTTTGGTTTGAAGTTTTTTGTGTGTATGTCACAGACAATAAATTAAAAATTCTGACTAACAATTACTTTGAGGTGATACATACGCAAAACTTACTACCCAGTGTCTTTCTTAAAGTTTATCAACCAAATAATTTTAAGGTAGATTTAAAAAAAGCTAAGGTACAATCTTAGCTTAGCAGCAAGAATGAGTTAAGTTTATTGCATTTCAGGTTCTTGTTATAATCGCAGTCACATGAATGAATTCATGTTGTGCCATTTCTTGCTCTCATTACAACCTTTGTTACGAGAATGAGGTATTAGGGTTTTAAAGCCTCATATATTCTGTGAATTATGTTATGGTGCTGTACTACTTTGACCTTTTAAGTATTCTGTAATTTGATTGGCTGGTAATTCTAGCCCTTTTCCTGTTGACAGCCTCAATAACCTTTCAGACAAAAGTGGAATGGCAATCCAATCAAAATACAGAATATTTGAGAGTACAAAATATGTGGTATAAAGGATAGCTATAATTCTTTGGGAGAAGACAAAATTTTAATTCTTCTGGTGCTTAAAAATTGGGAAATAAATAGAAAACAGAACCTATAATGCACTGCAAGGATAAATCTTAGGTTAACACATGAAAGTGATAAGATGGGGGTTTTTAAACTTACCTTGTGATATCTTTTGATATTTTCTTGGGTAACTGTACTTGATAGATACATGATAAAAATTGTTACCATATCTTTAATATTACCGTATCATAAGAAATTTTATTAAATGAAAGTTTTATTTTTAAATAATTTTATCAATTTTTAAAATCAGTAAATAAGTATACACTAAGATGAAGCATCTGAATACCTTTTTAGGGTTATTGGTGGTAAAACTAATCTATATATCATATGCTTGGTGTACAAAGTACTATGAAAGCATAAACAAGTAGATGTCTGTTATTATTTGGTACTATCATCTGCATACTCACATTTGATGATTAGAGAAGGTCACCTATTTTTCAGAAACTGCCATTTGGGTCTGGGGTTTTTGAATAATACATTTTGTGTAAAAATAGCCCTCAATGAAAAACAATACTAATTAGAATGAATATACACTTATATTTTCCACTGTATGAAAAAGAGAAAGGAAATTAATTTCACAGAACGTAGTAAACTTTAAACAAAAAAAAAAAAAAACCAAAAAAAAAACCAGTTTGTTTTTCCAAATGAATTCTTCCTCTGAACCTCAAATGAATCTTTCCCAGAAATCCTTGTTTATAGAAAGAACTATCATTTTTTTAATCATCTGCAATTGCATTTTTTTTCCTTTTTTGTAACTGCTTTGTTTTTTTGGTGGTTTAGGGTGGGTTTTTTTCTATTTTTTTGTTGTTGTTGTTGTTGGTTTTTTGCTTTGTTTAGGGGTTTGATTGGTTGGTTGGTTGATTGATTTTTGGGGGTTTTTTGGTTTTTAACTTTTCATGGAATTTTTATGGAGAATGCACACAAATAGTGAAAAACTTTCACGAAGGTTTCTGATTTAATATCATTAAAAATCTTTCCAAATGCTATGCAAACCCACCTTGATATAATTTGAGGTTAACTTGCTGTTACTATACCTAGTTAGATACAGTTTGCCTATCTCTGGGTTGTTTTTTTTTGTTTTTGTGTTTTTTTGTTTGTGGTTGTTTTTGTTGTTGTTGTTTTGTTTTGTTTTGTTTTGTTTTGCTATTTCAAGTACAGGGTTTTTTTGATTAGCAGCTGTAGCTAGCTTTCAGTTTTGTCCATGAACTCTGTATGAGGGTTGAAGTAGCATACAGTTTTAATGCCACTTCAGCGGATTCTTTCATTCTCAATGAAGGAAATAAAAGAACAGATTCTTCTCTTTTTCATGTGGCCACTTACCAGGTATATTTAGAGAAGGAAGGATTTTTTCAGGATTTGTAGATGAATGAGGTAGAAATTTCCAGCCAGCTGAATTTTTGTATTCTTCTATTTGGCAAAGAAGGACTTAGGTCAGCTCCAGGGCCCACAGGTTAAAAATTTGAGGAACTTTAAAGGGTATACCATTGATTTCTACAGTGCACTTCTGTGAAGATAAAGACTTCAGATGCATACCACTTTCAGTATATCTCCTTAGTATGATGTGGCAGATTTCACACAGCATAACATGGGGACAATCATCATACAAAATAAGACATACACAAGTTGTTCAGTAAACTTTCAGCTGTAGTTTTGTGGAGTTGTTGGGAAGCCTCTAAATAATAAGCAAAAATGTCAGTAATAGAAAACATTATATTATCAGTCTGTATATTTTGGAATTTTAAAAGCCTGATCAATATTTTCTGGCATGCTATATAACTAAGTGGAAGAGAAATCATATTCTTTCTATTACCATGTGATGCAAACACAAGGTCCAAAGTGAACCTGGGCCTAGAATGAGCCTGACAACCATCTGTAAACAACCAGGTGAAAGTGTTTTGTGATTTTCAATTGAAGCTGCATTTACATGAGTGGAATTTTTTTGTGTAAAATTCTGTAAGTCTCTCCTACTGATGTAGAGGTTTCCTTGGAAAGACAGCACAGTTGTCATCATGCAGACATCTACTGCTCTTTAAAACATCCTGGATTATTTGAGAAATTCAGGACTGGTAAAAGAGACACCAGAGGTGTTCTCGGAATTTTAACAGTGGGGTGGGATTCCTTGCCTCAATGGAGATGCTGAATTCTGGTCTTCACAGAAAGATGATTTTACATGACCTTGATGGATGTCTGCTATTGTAGTCAATGCATTCAAGAGTACAGTTCAGCTCCCCAGAGGAGGTTGCAGGGTGAGTAGAGTATCTAATAGGCTTTAGTGATTTTTTTGGCTAGAAACTCAACTCAGGTTCCAACACATAGGTATCGCAAACTGTTTCAGATACTTAATTTGGGACTGACATTCACAATGGTTTTATATTTACGCCTAGGACCAGTTTTGCAAGAATGGAAGGAGTAATTGAGCTTCCATCAGTTTCTCTTATCATCACTGCTTTCTCATAGTGAATACACTTTGACTTTCTTTCATTGATGAATTAAGCTGTTGTTTATCAGTATACAAATCTTCACACACAGACCGTTTATTATAATCTAAATATGTTCATCTTATTACATAATTTAATACAGAAATTTTAAAGAGAATTCTAAGATGGATGTCAAATTGCTTCCCTAAAAAAAGTATAAGACATTATTTTTTTGAAGATACCAACATATTCAATGACTATGCTTTTAAGTATTGGTGTAATTGATTCTGTCTTCTAATCTAAAACATGAATTTTCATGTCCAAATGCAACATTTTCACCATTTTGCCAGGAGGTCACCTCTACTGAATTAAGGCCATTTAATAAACCGAAAATTAAATAAAAAGGAATAATGTGTTGTAGTAAAAAGCTTTATATTCAGTAAGATAACCACTGTACTGCATGTACTCCTTCTTAAATTGCTTGTTCCTGCCCTCCAGAGGTCACCTGTAAGTAGTCTAGCAATAATATTCTAAACTTCACACTTTGTTTCCTTAATAACTACTAGTGTGCGTATTTTTCTATGCTGATATGTGATAATGCAAATAAATTCCATGTAAGTAATGGGAACCTGGCAAGAAAGTCTGTATCAATCTTTCTTCTCAAAACTGACTTCTAAAAAAACTTAGAGTCAAGTCAAGAACTTCAGAAGTCAGTGAAGGCAGAAGACTCAGAATAGAGAAAGTGACCAACAAAACCAGACAATTCAAAGGTATTTCCTTTGACAGAACTGCTGGCTTCACTCCTTTCTCATTTAAATTAGGAACCAATCCACTCGTGTCATTGAAGTTATACTAATAAAAAAAAAAAAAAATTGACCTTTCAATTGGCTTCAAATTGGACCTTAAATTACGTAATTTATTGGTCCAAGGAAATTATCACCTGTCTTTTGACTAACCCATCTGAAGGATAAGTAACACCTCATATTACAGTTTAAGGGAAGAGGAAAGAAAATGAAAACAAAACCAAAAACATTCTGCATTTTTTAGGAATTTGGACATCAGCTCTGATCTTAGTTTCAGATAATAATATGGAGGTCAGAGACTTTATAGTTAGATAGGTCAGATAAAAGATGAAGTTCCTAGACATATAAACAAGTTATTTAAGGGTAACATATTCCTGTGTACGCACTTGGTAGCTACAAAAGTTCATACCACTGGTCCATTCATGCATCATTACTCCCTTTGATTCTCTGAAGGTCTGATTTGTTAAAGTACATCATTCATAGCTGTGTTGAGGTACACATGTGGGCTCCACAACACAGTCAGGAAGACCATATTTTGTGAGCTTGCTGCTTTTCAAGGTATTTTCTTCCACATACAGAGAGCATCTTTGTATTTAAACACATGATGTATCCAGAGAAGTTACCCAGCTGCTCCATACATAACACTTCTTCGCTGCCTTTCAGCAGTGAGAGAAAAACCTGAGCCTGTGGAACTAGAAACACTTGCCCCAGACTCTCACACCACTCTCCTCCTAAAAATATCTGTGCACACAGGAACTGCTCCGATAGGAACAGCTGCAATTCCTTATGTTGTGGGACTCTGGACAACTGAAAACCAGTTGATATTTCTCATTTGTTCCTGCATTCACAATGCAAGAGGAAAGAAAAAAGTCTAATCAAAAGTTAACAGATAAAACTCAGTAAAGGTGGATAAATATCTCTTCCATCTACCCACACATAGCAGCACAGAAGTGCCATAATGTCAGAAGTCACACACCATTTTAAAAATAAAGGAGTACATGAGTCATGACAGCTGTGACAGACATTTTCACTTGTACTTGATGAAGAATTAAAAGGTTGAAAATGTGGGTGTTTGAGTGTTTAATTCATATACTTTTTTTTTTTTAAGATGATTTTTTCAAACTATTTAATACTTTAGAAAATGTATTGTCCACAGAGTGTTCAAACTGGAGTACACAGCAACCACAGACACCTCAAAAATAACTGCGTTCTTGACAGGACACATAAGAATATAACCAGAAGTAAGGCCTATAGGAGTAGAAATAAGCTGCATATTGTCAAAGAAACAAACATTTTGGTTAGAACTTCTGCTGCCAATCCTTGAAGTAGCACTTTCAGGGGAAGTATTCTAAAATCAAAGATCAGAAGAGCTACAAGTTTGGGTGCTTTTCACGGTCACCAGGCATATTCATTCTGGCTTGCATCTTAATATCTATGATACTTAAGCTCTAGTGCATGCAAATTCTTTCCAAAATCATATAGTTCAGTGATTTTATTTTGATAGTTACTTTCATAGATTTCTGTATTTGAAATAGTCTGACATTTTTTACAGCTTACCCAATTTCTGCTTCTCCACTGCAGTCCCAAATGAATCACATTGAAGGGAAGTATTTACTTTGTCTTCTGTCAGGAAAGATCTCATCTGATTGCAGCTCTAAATAAGATCAGATCTGGCAAAATAAAATCAGTTGGCAAGACCATTTTACCTGTTAGGACTGAAAAAAAAAAAAAGGTAAATCCATAACATAAAGTCATCTCTAAAGTTTGCTGGATACTATACGGAGACTATAGATGAATCATGATGGACCAGATGTATGTATCATGTAAAATTTAGAACACCAAGATATTACATTTAAAACAGTCTGGTTAATCCTGTTTCAGGCTGGACTTCAGAAAGTGGTAAACTACCACTTTTACCTTCAGGTAATCCTTGATAAAACCTTTATTACATAAGCAAACAAAACAGTTAAAACTTCTCAAAAAAGTATTAGCTGGCAGGAAGAACAATTTTACACATTTTATTCCTTTTCTTATATAGAGTACTCAAAAGTTCCTCTTTTGTGGAAACTCTGAGGTTTTAATTAGAATAGAATAAAATACTTAAAAGAGACAGTAACTTAATTTTATGATATTCTGGAGGTGCAAAAGAGCAAAAAAGGATTTTTTGCTATCAAAAATCAGTTTCACTGAAACAACTATTATTTGGATATTTTTTCTATTGTAACATATTGTAAATTCAACAAGTACACTGTAATATCTCAGAATAGATCCCTGTGACCCATTCGGTTTTAAAGTATTATCTTCCTGGTGAACACCCCCATTTCATATTCTCTTAATCTCAAAATGTGCTACTTTTTATTTTTCTGCTTTATCTCTCACCTATGCGAACTTATTTTTACTACATTTTACCAAATTTCATAGATCTTATTTATTTTTCTGCCCTTACATTTAATTGCAACATTTTAATTTTGTATAATTTTCAAATATTAACTTATATTAATGTTGCTTAGAAGAATAAAAGAGTTAAACAGAATTAAATAGCCTATGTCTACAAAGTAAAGCTCCATGTTTATCAAATTACTTCATTTTAGTGCTAATGTGATTGAAGAGCAATATCAAATCTCCTACATTTCAATTCTAAAATGGAGGAGTTGACAGGTCCATAAAAAGCAGAGCAAATTTAGATCCAGGAGAGTAAGCAATGAACTCAGAATATCCACTATTACTATTTCTTCAATACATCTTGGTGAAATGCAGTCATTCCCTGCCCAAGCACCAACCCATAAAGATTTTACCTCCAGCCCAGCTAAGAAGAAAGAGCCATGAGGTTTCCAAGGACAAGGGGGTAGTTTCAGAGAGCTGGTTGTGCACAGATGCAGCAGTCGGGCCCCCATCAATGTTCTAGACAAAGCAGCCCACAACAGAAGAAAAAATTATACATGTGCCTGGTTTTGAGCTTAGTTACGTTAATAATACATTATCACACTAGCAATTGTTGGCATATGCTTTTCAGAAAACAATGTTATTACACATGGCTTTACAAAGAATTGAAAAGAGAAAAGTTTCCTTCTGAGACTGTAAATTGATTGCAAAATATTCAGCCAATAATCTGCCTTTATATATATGGCTGTTTTACTTAACATACTGAGATAATAAATATCTTCAGCTCAACTTCATACAAACATGACTTTACCTTTGGAAACAAAAATTAAAAAGTAAATGAAAACTATCCCACAGAAGCACAGTGGTGTTTGAACATCAATTTGACAGGTACTGTAATTTCCCTGTTTAGAGGTTCTGAATGTCATAAAGGATTATACTGCTTCAACACTATAAGAATTCTCACAGATGTCATCTGAAAAAGGAAAGTTTTAGTACAAAGCAAAGATGGCATTGGAAGATGGATGCAGTCTGATGAATTTGAAAGATGTCCCAAAACTATGACCTCGACTTATTTCTGTTTAACACAAATATATTATTACCAAAGCAGTAACAAACAGGAAAGTTAACTCTTTAAGAGAGTCACTCTAAGCAGTGCTATGTCATCAACACACATTTTTATGCAAGTGACTAGAATCAAAACTTATTTAGTTCTAATCTATGCCTTCGTTACTATTTTATGTCTAGGGAAAAGATGACAGACGTGTGCACTACAGTCTTTGCAGATCCTTCTGTAATAGAAGCCATGAATGCAAAAGATGACACACATTTTATTAATCTTCTCTCAACACCTTCTTTTATAATGGATTCAGAGTTTTGCTTTTTCATATTTAAATAGTAAAAAATGATTTGGGCAGTGACGAAGGGCTGGGGGGTGGTGGTGGGAGAGCTGCAAGCTTCTTATTCTTTCCACTGAGATTTTTCCTTATTCTGCTTGATAGTGTGCCAAGAGAGAAACTCATAAAGACACGAGCATTTGCTTCTTCTGAAACATATCTCACTACTGAGGGAATAGGTCTTTGACTAAATTAATCTTCATCCTAAGAATACTCACCGCTGATGGCTATCAAAATTTTTAGAGTCTAGTATATACATACATACATACATATATATTAATCCCATTTATTATTTCCATAAATTTGTGCCTCATGTTAAACCTCATGTCTGAACTTGCCATAGAGAGCACAGTAACTCCACAGACTTTGTGATTCCATAAGAGCCCAGGAAAAGATGACAGCTTCTGTCCATCAAAGGTCTCTTGCAGCAGAAGGCAGCAGGCCATTTTTAAACACAGCTCCCTGTGAACACAACTGGTGATCTGCTTTGCAAGCTGGCATTCTCCATCCTAACACAAAATGCAAAGATAAAAGTCCATCCTTATACTTACAGTCTCTTCGAGGAATCTGGAAAGTTATCTGAGAGATTCTACTTTCCCATTCAGAAATAAACATCCCATTCTACAAGCAAAGGATCGCAAGCCCTGGAAAATGAGGTATTAAGGATCTTGGGAGAGCCTGTAAATTAATTCACAACAATCATGTAAACAAAAGAGTGTTTTAAAAATGAGATGCCCATACTTTTTCAATTCACCTTTCCTTAATGAACCCATTATCTTACACAAGTATGCACGCAGAGCTGACTAATGTACACAGGCATACACAAACCTATCAAGACTGATAAAAAAGGATAACATAAATGTAGGATTTTTACCTCCTTTTAAAAAGCTAAAAGGGATACTTGGAGACATATGAGCCATACACACCTAGATAGACCAATAGACTTGTTGACTAGTTAGATAATATTCCTAATTCTTTTTTTTTTCTTGGATTGGGACAAAACACTGTTTAAAACAACACCAAACTTTGTTGAAATGCAGAATATAATGGCAGTTACAATTGATCATGCTTCTATACTTTTAAAATATAGATCTTAGATATTAAAATATGTTGGCTCACATTAAAAGTAACGGTTTGGGATTTTCCCATGTAAATTGTCTTTCTGAAATTGTCTAAACTTTGCTAAGGATTGAAAGCTTTTAAAAATTCAATTTTTTTAATTACTTGTGGAAATAAATTATGATTCTCTATCACATTTCCTTATAAAGTAGACATATGGTAAAATTAATACGGTGCAAATGAAACCCGGCAAGATTTAGAATAAATTCTAAGGGAAACAAAAGTGAATGAACATGTAAATTAGCTTCTAGTGTTTCAATCCCTTGTAAATTAAGAATGGAACAGACATTTGGAAGATTATTCAGGGAACATGCTCTTCTGTATGAGCTTCACTTAAAATCAACAGTCACTGTAGACCTCCTTCCAAAATTCTTAACCATGGACATGAAGAGGCTGCAGTACTGTTCAGAGAGAAAAGGGTGCAACTTCTCTAAATAAGCACTTAGTCATTGATAATAATATGAATTTTAGACCAACAATGCCAGAAGAGAATCTACTGAATCTGTTCAATCTTCTCCAAGAAGCTCAAAGAGCAAAAGTATTGTGAAATGTTCTTTTTCTCTTCTTTTTCTCCTTCCTTCCTTCCTTCCTTCCTTCCTTCCTTCCTTCCTTCCTTCCTTCCTTCCTTCCTTCCTTCCTTCCTTCCTTCCTTCCTTCCTTCCTTCCTTCCTTCCTTCCTTCCTTCCCTCTTTTAAAGGCACATTTACTTCAGTCTGGTGAACTTTGCTCTGACACCACTTGAAGTCCTGAACAAGAGAAGAGTTGACTGAAATTGGTTTAGAAATATTTTTCTACATTTTCAAGAATCAGGAAAGACTAGAACAGAAAGCTGATCACATATCCTCTAGATATCTGAAAAAATATATTTATATTCTTCTTTTTCCAATTGTAATTTTCTTTTAGGACACTAAAATCAGAAAGAACTTCCCTGCAGCATTCAGGTGTTGGGACAGCTTATGTGCACACTGTTACTCAGCCATAATGCTTTTCCCAAAAGAAAAATCATGCCAGCTTTCTTGCAGACACTCTACAGATTCTTGGACTGGTCAGAGAAAAACTAGGCTTTAGGGTCCTGCCATATCAGCAACAGGTTTGTAAGACCTTTTCTAAAGTAATAATTTCTCTGGAATAAGGACAAGCCACTACAGAGACATATCCCAAAAGATTAATGGAGACTTTTGGGCCACAAATCATAAGACTTGCATCATGTCAGGTTCATCTAATAATTCACTATTTAGAAGCAGGACAGAGCAAGACTAATTGCCTTATAATATTTAACAGTTAATACAAATAATATTCTACTACATCAAAGGTGAATTCCTACAGCAGTTAAGTATACAAATTACTTCTAATAAAGTGGTAAATTTTCTGTAGTGTATAAATGCAATCATATTAAACTCAAATCAGTGAAATGCTAATTCACTTTTTAATGAGTTCCTTTCCTATTTAATATTTTTAAGCAACTTTCAACTGGTTTGGTTAAGCATAGTTAATAAGATGAAAAGAGTGGGTTTTTAATTAAGTCAGACAAAATATTCTATTGTATATATGCAAGTTTTTAAGGCAATGTAAAGTATGATTAGAATTCAGGTTTCATTCTATTTCATCTTTTTGTGAGCTCTGGAATTTGAATACAGCTATCAGAGGCTGTGGAGGAGAGGTATCTTATTCTCCTCTCTGAAATTTTTGTTTTTGAGGAAAGCTCTTTGTTTTCTTTTTGGACATGACTGCATTATTGGCCAGGACATATTCTTCTTTCTAATCCATGAGAAATTAGAATGACTGCAACTCTTAAGCCTGGTTATCCCACAAAACCTAAATGGGTCATTATGAACTTCTGCTGTGACTCTCACATTGTACAAAGGGACAGAAGAAAATTTTTGAGGTCCCTTTAAGATGCCTGTCCTAATTCATAGATATTCTGAACAAAAATTTATTTAGAAAGAATAACTTATACCTTTACGTACCTCCACCTGTTTGCTGTCTGCAAGCCTGCCTGAAAATTGGCCAGATTCTGCTAAAATTTAAAGTTGATTTAAATGGAATGTGTGATTATATGACCATTATCAATCTAGGGATGAAAAATACATGCTCATTAATTTCCATTCCATAAACACAAAAATATCTTTTTTCATATGTCATTCAGATCAGGCATCAGAAGAATATCTACTCTTGATTTTCTCTGAACTCTGGTCCTGGTCCACTACAGGAATTACACTGTGCAAGGGAGCAGCAACTCATTCTTTTTTGTTAGGTTACTGTTTGTTGCCAGCTATCAGAGGATTCTCTAGAGAGGATGAAGTTGGGGAATCAGAAAGACCTGACAGTGTGCAGAGTCTTCCTTTTCTCCAGCATAATTGATTAATTATTCAAAATAAAATGCAATACTTTAGAGTGAAAACTTATTTCTCCACATTCCTTATTTTCTCATGTCATTTGTGTATGAAGGTTTAGAATCACTGATTCAATTAAACTCTAGATCTTATTCATATTTCACTGCTATTGGACCTGAATCTGAAGTCCTCCCTAGTCACCCATTACAGATTTTAATGATTTGGAATTTGAATGAAGATCATTATATCACATCCCACATTACATGCAGGTAATAAAATTCTTTTCCTGCTTTGATTTTAGTTGAATACATTCTTCTAAGTGAAACTCAATATCAGAATGCCTTGCTTTGTCTAAATAGTAAACATGGCCTATTATTTGTCAATTTTATTGTCATTAAGAGTTTCTTTGTTACATAAACTCAACATTGTTTCATTTTTTTTGCTTTCAAGCAAATGATCAAAATATTTTGGAGTATCTTCAAAACTTGGAATATTTTTCCTGCAAGACGGGAGTCAAGATTCATGGTTTCTTTACATGGCAACTTAATTTTTCATGCCAGGAAATCTCAGTATTTTCACTGATATTCAGCTTCCTGCCTCCTTCAATCCTCATAAAACAGTTTAAAAATCTCCTTCAGGCTTCACAATATTAGTATTTATTTGGTTTATATACCCATCTAATTCTGAAAAGAGAGCTGTCTTGCAACACTATTGGCATAATGTCCCCACTATTTGTAGAATCCCTAAAAATCATCATAAGAAGCTCTTTAGAAGTGGCCCTTTCTCCTCCCCCAGACAATTGGCCCCTAGCATCTGTCTCAGGAGCGCCGTGGCTGAGCGTTTGGGCAGCACTCTGGAGTCAGCAAGCAGGTGAGATAATGTGCTCCAGAGCATCTGCAAAGTATTTGTCAATCAGATCTTCTGTTACCTAATACTTTTAGCTAAACCTCAAGGATTGACAGCTGTGAACCTAAGCCTGCAACTTATGTTATTTCACATCCACTAGATGAATAATGATGCAGAGCTCCTTGTTTATTTGCTTATTCTGAAATCAGATCTTGTTTATTCTGTGCCCCTTTCTAGTCCTGAAATATAACTAATTGTTGGCAGATGTGGCAAGTATCTACGGCCAAGATATATTTGTTTGCACAGTCTGATTTTTGAGTCTCAACCAGTATCAAGCCATTGCAGCTGTTTTTTATCAAGATTCTGAGCACTGTAGACAGTCCACCTGGCAAAACATGATTTGCCCATATGACCTTCTCATGAAAGCTTCAAATACAGAACTGCTGCTCAAAAAATATTTAAAATATCTGGAAAAAAACCCTAATTAAATTAACAAATTGAAGTGAAATGCTAATAAGTGTTTGTACATGTAAAAATGGCCCTGTAGTTCATATACAATAGGGTGACAGTCTTATTTCTAATTTTGATTTAAAATCTGAACCATATAATGAGAGTGTTAATTGTCTGAGACAATCTTTCCTTTAGCAAGTTAGCTAGTGTCTACATTTGATCATCTCACTTGAAACAAAACAGAAAACTAGCATTTGTCTAATGCTTGGAAGAAAAGGAAAAACATCAGCAGGAAAATAAATCAACATGAATCCAGTTTAGCTGGCTAATTTCAACACTTCTTTCTTTTCTGATGAGGATCTCACTCCTTCACTTTACCCAGATGCCAAATTCCTCTTTGTGAGTTGCTTTTTTGACTTTCTTCAATTTTTAAAAACAAATAAAAGATTAACATTGGAGTTAGCTTGTTTACTTTTAGCTAGAGGTTCTCTGAGCCACAGTAGTGTTCAAGTTTTCAACTTCTCATGGTTTTTTATCAGTGGGTAATTGTAGTTGACTTGTTACATCCATCCAAAATATTATAGGGAAGTAACACTGTGGAAGATTGTTTATTTGAAGTGGTAGTGAATATTTTGGAAACTCTGTGTCTACATGATTGTCTCCACTAATAAAATACAGAACCTGTATTTATTTTTATTCTGTATTTCTTCTGTCATTGTCAAAAGCAAATCTGAGAAGAGGTACAGGCAGTTTAGGATTATGTCAGCTTGTAAAGTGGAAATCCTTCACGCTATATGACTGAAAACTATTCAATTTATTCTAATTTTAATAGCACCTATAATGTCACTTATCATTGCTAAATTTAATAATTAATTAAAATACCACAAGTGAGGTTACAGCATCCCAGGAGAAAATAATAATGTGGAATCAATATGAGATTTTTTTCTTTTATCTTGTACCTTAAGCTCAGACAACAGTCAGTATTTCTAAATTCACTCGGAAAAGTTTTCCCTTCCCTTCCCTTCCCTTCCCTTCCCTTCCCTTCCCTTCCCTTCCCTTCCCTTCCCTTCCCTTCCCTTCCCTTCCCTTCCCTTCCCTTCCCTTCCCTTCCCTTCCCTTCCCTTCCCTTCCCTTCCCTTCCCTTCCCTTCCCTTCCCTTCCCTTCCCTTCCCTTCCCTTTCCCTTCCCCCTTCTCCCTTCCCCCTTCCCCCTTCCCCCTTCCCCCTTCCCCCTTCCCCCTTCCCCCTTCCCCTTCCCCCTTGCCCTTCCCCTTCCCCTTTCCCTTCCCCTTCCCCTTCCCCGTTTGGAGGGGAAAAATAATTGTATACTCATGCAAAAGTAGGAAAGCAGATCTTTTGCCACTGTATTCCATACATTTCACAACACAATGTGATAGAAAACCTGTCATAGCATCCCACAGCAAAGTAATTAGAAACAGGCTAAGAATTTAGACTCTCAGTTCATTACTTCACTGATTATAAAAGCTGCAGTGTTTTCCTCAAGACTGAAGCACTACAATTTTTTTTTACTTTATACCTAAGTAACTTCCTAAAGATCCCTGTAGGTATGTCTGGAGTACATCAGGGAATTATGATTACCAGGGATGAGTTAGGTCCCTGTAGACTAGTACCTTTATTTGTGTCACAAAAGAAGGAAGAATGACCATCTCTTGGAGTCTAACCTGTGGGAGTTTGCCACCTGTGTACCAAAAAGGACAACTAAGACACCAAAAAGTCATAGTTCCAAAACACTATGGAATTTGGCTTTGGGAAGTTTCCATCAGATCTCTCTCCAGGTACATGAGGTCACTCCTTCATTTTCTCCCCTTCACTACAGAGCAAGCAGTGGGCTTTCTCTCTGACTGCCCGGAGCCAGCTGGCAGCATGGACCTGTCTGCAGAGATTGAGGGTTCTCCACTGTGGCTCTAGGACATCTGCAGCTCCTCTGCTTGGCAAACTCATTTCCCCTGCCCCTGGGTTGCCCTGCACTTCAGCAGAGCAGCTCTGCACAACATGTACTTTGTCCTTCACATTAATTTCCCTTGTAGAATGTCTCATCCCTTCTTAAACTGCAGAAAGTGCAGCTGACGTGGACTAAATCTTTCTACTCTTGCACATTTACAGCAGAAAAATGAATCTGCCATGATCTGCCAATCCACTTTGGTGTTAAGCTCAGAGTAGGGTAAGAAACAGTCTGAAATACGGGCTTACAAGGAAGCATGTTAGTCATTATTATTCCAATATGTTACACTTTTTTAATTAGGTGTACTTTTTAAATATGAATACTTTACTTCTAACATCATATGTCTGAGGAAAAGGGAAGAAGTGAGCTTCTCCTGGAGGCCTGGACACAATAGGGATGTTTATATGCATAAGTAGCTCACGCCTGGCTGGTTTAGCATGTCTGCCTAGGAGTACTTATCATAACATGATGCACCAGTCTCTGTTCCTAAACCACTGAGAATGACTGTAATACCACAGCACGTATCTTCACTTTTAATGGATATGCCATCATGTATTCCAGTATGGCTTAGAGAATTTCCGTCTTCTCTGTGACTGGAAAAAATTAACTAGAAGAAAATAATACAAGTACAAGACCTCAGTAATTAAGTGTGTAACCCACAGAATTCCTTTTTCTTTCGTGTTTTGTCCACAGTCCATTAAAAATTGATGGTCTGTCAGGTAACATGGTTCTTTTTATCTACATACAACACATTGATTTCCTTTCAATTTGGAGTTAGCTTGTTCCTTCTACTATAATTCCTGAAGTAACAAATGATATTTTCATAGGCATGGTTAGTAATCAATATACACAAGTAACTGCCATTGATCTGAGTACAACCCTTGATCTAGAAAATCACCAATTTAGCTATTTAAAAGAGATTCAGTTGCATTAGGTGAAACCCAGAGAAAAATATTGCCCAGGCAATTTACCTGATCATGTTAAAACTGAGGCAAAATAATTTAATTAGGTAGCTTTTATAGGGGGAAATTTAGGCTTTTCTCAACTTTAAAAAAAAAAAAAAACTCTCTGAAGAGTATATATCTTGAATTTTATGTATAAATGTACAATTACTGTTGCCAGACTTAGAAACCTACATAGAATGAGGTCTAAATTTCTTATTAACTTTTTAAATTTGTGCTTAATGCAAACAATTCCATGTAAATATCAGTATAGTTTGGTATATTGCAAACTTCTATACTGAGAAGTCTGAAGTTTTCTTTTAAGCTTGAGCCCTCCATAGCAGGCCTCATTCTGTGTGTTCCAGCTGCACCTATCCTGCAAACACTAGTCCCTTAGACCTGAACAATTCAGGAAAACAGGACTAGAAAATATATATTTCATAACCCTATACAGCAATACGAGCTACGATAAATCTCCTGCAAGTATTTAACCATATAATTCACATTCACTTTAAAGCCCCTTTGCCCTGCCAAAGATGTTTAAAGGGGCTTTGATAAAGCAGCGAATCAAGCCCAGTGACCAGCTGTAGTTTGGTATTTCCAAGCTTTTATCAGTTTTCACCACAGCTTTCATGTTATTTTTAGAAACTGGATGGAATCAGAACTCAAGTCTGAAGTTTTCTGGATTTGCAGTGACTGATTTTAGCTCCAGTTTCTTTATGACCGCAACTAAATAAATGCCACTGATTTTCCTCAGGCCTCCTTTTTGTCTTTCTCATCTCCATCAGGAGCACACATTCTGTAGCCATGGACTTGGTTCCAGAGAGATTAATAGTCTCCATTTCATTCACCATTTACAGGGGCCTTTTTCTTCTGCTTAGCCAATAAATGGCTGCATGTTTGGATGACACCTCTGTGATCTGTATAGAGTTACACAGCTGAGACATTCACACATAGTATCCCTTACACATCCTTCAGCATAAAAGAAAGTTGATTTTAGATTTCAGGGATACCAGGAGACCACACAAAATACACAGCACCATGCAAGGCAAAGAAGGATATCTCTGCAAAGAGACACAGAGAAGTTCAGGGGAATGTGCAAGTAGTTTTGCAGACTTACCACAGGAAAGGATATTTCTCAGCATTTCAAAAAGAAAAATTCCTACACAAAGACCAGCAACAGGGATATTTTGCCAGTCGGGGAATTTATAAATTCTCTCTTGAGTATTGTAATAATTCATTACTGGGGAGTGGCCACTGCTGACCATGAGACAAGTGGTCTAACTGTAAACCATAAGAAAGGGAAGAAAGAGGGTGCAAGAGTCTAAGAACTATCATTTCTGTGAGGCTCTCAAAATATGATGAAAATTGATATTGCTCAAAACTAATATTTGTTTCCGGCTGAAAAACTAGAAATACTATTTCAGGTTAAATAAACAAAATACTTCAGTCAAAAAGCTGATAATTTAAAAAAATCTTTTCCTTCTCATTTTTAAAATATATTAATATAGATATATATATGGGAAAATATGTATAAATGGGAAAATATATATATTTTGGTGGTTGCTTTTTTTGTTTGTTTGCTTTGTAAGAAATAAAGTAAAAGTGGCAGAAAGTATTCTACATCTTCTATCTTTCAACTATCTTTGATTCTCTAGTAAGATGCAACTTCTTCCATTTACTTTGTTTCTCCTATAGTCTTAAACTATCACAGACACTACAGTCCAACAGGGAAGATGAAACTCTAATTCTTTACTTAGGCACAGGCACAAAAGTAAACTAGGCTGAACAGGGCCTACAAGTTTCAATACCAAAGAACAGTATGGGAGCTGAGAGGAAAACACGACATACTTGGACTCCTTTTGGAAATGACATGCACATTATGGAGATGATGCTCAATGTTTACCCAGTGCAAGAACTCTTCCTCGGAAAGAATACTTGAACATTAACCCCGGTACTTTTACTAATTTAGTCTCATAATATCTGAATGAATTAAATGTAACCACCAATTAATTCAAAACTCATGAGTTAACCTACCTCCAGAGATTTTCTGCAGCTTGTCAGACTTAATTGTTTAGGGACATTACTACCCAAACAGCCCAGTCTCAAAGGTTTTGACTTTCACTTTCTTCATTTTCAAGCTGTTGATAGGTGAGTTTGTTCTACTAAAAATCACCATCACGTGTTTGACCTGCCTACAGTGCTATTGAGTTTAATAACATTTCTTGTTTCATGGCCACCAATGCATTTTCATTAGCAGTGGGCAGGAGGTGTGAGTGTGCCACTGGCAGAATGGATCCCTCTCTACAGGATCTGGATCAGGCTGTGGCTGGAAGGTGAACCTGAAGTATGGTCACACTCCCAACAGCTAGTTATGGTAGTTATGGTTGCATTGGTGTGAATAGGTTATTGAAAGAAATTGTAGAAGGCAGTTTTAAGAAAAGTGCTGGTCCTCAAAAGGTCTTGGTCTCTGGCTCTGTGGGAGAGTATTAGCATTAGCTATCAAGATCTCCAAAGTATTACTGGTTGCAGCCTACTTAGGCAGAAGATCTAATCTCTGAGTTTCCTTGACCTTGTGATCTTTTACCTCAAGTGAAAGTCTGTATTCCATTTTAGAAATGTAAACACTATTAGTGCATATATGAAAGACCACCACTGCTCTACAATAGAAGATAAATAAATCCAGAAGAAATGCCCAAGGCCTAGACTGAACTACCTGTATGTATCATTAGCCAACATGTTACCATAAAGCAAAAATATTGTCTTTATTAGGTTATATAAAAACAAAGAATGGAGAGAGTAACTGAGAATATTGAAGAGTTCAAAAGGTTTTATAAAATTTAACCTAGACACTGCTTTCAGAAACCTCAGATGGTCACTTTATATGCACAATTTCTACAGCTTTTATACATAGATGTATAAATGTACATTTAATTCTGTGTTTGGTCTGTCCAACATTTAATGATATTCCATACTTCATTGTCCACTAATATATTGGTGGGAACCAATACATGTGGGTGGTAACTACGTGTACATGTATGTGCATCTGTCTAGCTGTTATTTTACTTTGGTATAAGTACGATGATTGATCTTTGTTTTCAACAGCTTTTGTTTCTTTACTCGTAAATCCATAACAGTAAACAAATTCTGCTCTCAAGAAATCACAGACAAACAAACAAACAAACAATTAGAATATTTGGTCCCCCAAAGAAGAGGAAAACCAGTCTCAGTGGAGCTGCACCATAAAGAGACAGGGTCCTCACAGAGGCCACTCAGAAAGGGGAGCCTGCCTCAGCAACCTACACCTGAAAGGAGACGTTTGAGGAGAAAAGCAAACGTATCTCATCCCCCTTCCCTTCTGTGCAGGCAGCAGTTCCATCAGTGCAGTGCAGATGCCAGCATTTCTTCTTATCCACATGTATCTCCCATCTTCCAGAGGTCTGGAAGTGTTGACAAGAGGTAGTGAAACAGGTCCTTGGGCAGAGAACCATGTGCTAGCCATGCCCTTCCCATCATAGTGAGGAGCCCCCACAGCACACAACACTGCAGCCCTTATGCTGTGAGTGGCCTGGCCATTATTCAGCTCAGCTTGGCTGGCCAGAAAGAGAAGAGTGACAGAGGTACCTGTGATTTTTCAACAATTCTTCCTAAGGCCTCTGTAATTCTCATTTTCCTCACAGTCATCTCCAGTTGCATTGCACTTACAAAGCCCATGGAATTTGGAGTAATGCTGTAATGACTCACAGCCATTAAGTTAAAAAATGGCTGCAGTTGTGTAGCGTACTCATCGCCATGTCACCATGGTGACATCATCCCAAATCCCAATCTATTCTACCAGTTTGGCCAAGCATCTTGGCATTACTTGATGGCACCAGTTTGTCATGGATTTAGTGAATCTTTTTTTCAGTTTTGCTGGGAAACACAGGGAATCATGCAGAAGGCTGTATAACTAAGGACACATACTAAATTGCCTAAGGGGGACCCACCCACTCCATATGCTATATATAGCATCCATACCTTGTTCCTTGCCACTTAATACATTTTTGAAGCCATCATTCAGATGATACCTCAAATTATGTAAGAACTGTTTAGATTCAAGTAGCATTTGTACAATTAAGTATGTCACATATCTTTGGTGCTTTTGGATTCGAAACTAATTAGACAACATATTTCACCAGGGTATCTTTCCTCTAACATACAAAGTTCTGCTAATAAAATGCATCAGCTTGGGAACCTGAGAATGGAAAAATTGTTTTGGATTGAGTTTCTAACCTTTTTTCACTTGAGAAATGTTTGCAAAATACAGGTGAAGGATGGATTCCAGGCATAGAAAAATTGACATGGTGGCCATCCTAGTTTATTTACTATTTTCAGCTCTGATGTGAAAGAGTCAAAAATAACAGTGCTGCTCTGTAAATGCAAAGTGTTGCAAGCCAGGTGAAGACAGAGCAACTCTGTTTCCAAAAAGCTTAATTTCATAAGACAGTTTGCTCTTCCAAGTATTCTGTGGTCACTGGCAAGAAACAAAAATGCTACATCTCTTGCATATCACGTTAATGAAGCCAAAAGCTTTGTGTGTAGGGCAGTGTGCCCTGAAATAGTTTGAAAGTTTAGCCGTGATACCCCGTGGAGTCAATTGAATATGGGAAAGAAAAGGCAGGGCACTCTCAAGTTTTTAAACCTGGAATTTTTTTCCTGAAGTAGTGTTTGCAATAAACTGCTTACAGTAAATGACTGTAATACTGCGTGAGTTTTCACTGATAGAGGAAATGTGTTTAAGACACCCTGACATAAAAAATAAATCAGCTTTGACTTCAATTATTAAGTGCTAAAAGAGAGAAAAAGGGCTGGGCTTCCTGCTTTTTGAGCATAAATATGTACAAAAAAAAGGAAAACATCACCATGGAAACCAAAGTATTGCCATAGTTTTTCATAAAGAAAAATGTTACAATGGAAACTTGTGTTCAGTGCAAAAACAAACAGCTTGAAACTAAGTCGAAGGTACTATTACAGTATTGTCAACCTCGTCAGCTTGGGCTCTTTTGCAGTTCATTTTCTTTTATCCGTCATCTTGTGTTTCCCATCTGGATTACAATTACAATGTCATACTTCAACCTGCTGTCTAAGGTGAAAAGTTTAATATTTTTCCAGTTCAATAAAAGAAAAACTTTAATATAGATGAAAGGAAGATAAGCATCCAAAAATGGTTCTCTTCACCTGTGTTCAATCATAATGACAAAAAGTACTTAAATCAATTTTACATATTAAACAAACAACAAAAAAAATTAAATTAAGGCACTAATCCTACAGGCACAGTTCGTCACAGGTTTAAACTTATAAATAACTTTATTGTCGTGTCTAGTGTTTTTGTAATCAGTGAGATGTTTGCGTTACTGTTTATTAGCAAGCTCAGAATTTCAATGGATGAGAACACAAAATACACAGAAGCTCAGAGATGCCATTAAATTATGTAATACATCAGGAAGGAGAAAACAACAGGAAACTGAATATTAATCTATGAAAACTGCATCCGCAAATGCTGTCAAAGACTATAACCTTCTGTTTGGTATGTTTGCCCCACTGAAGACAGCCTCTTTGGTAAACAGAGATGATCAAGCATGTGCTAATTTGGAAGTAGTGTAGATGCCTTTCAGCATGTCTCATTCGCCGAGACTATAAGTCAATTTGCCAAAACACCTTACCACAGCTGGGCAGCACAATGTTGCTTAATCTTTTTTTCTTGGAGTCAAATCAAGAACCCATTACCCACAGGCAAGTAATGCTATTCTCCCAAAGAGTCTCTTTGGTTTTAATAGGACTCATTGTGTGAATGAATAATCACAGAGGAATGTGAGCAGGAGGCTAAAAATCTGGCTGTTGAATCTCCTCTTTGCAAGCAAAGTGGACAACCCAGGTAGGAGCGAGCTGTGGTTTTCCATGGCATTGTTCCCCAACCTATGAACCCACATGCCATGGGGCTTTTTAAATATATTTATGATAACTTAGCTGACTTCCCATTAGTAACTATTCTATTTCTTCTGTACAGCATAGAAGTTCTTTGAATTACTATAGGCTATTATTTAAATGCATATTTAAATTCCTGCAGACAGGAGATTTTTAACCCAATAGACTACGACTGCTACATTAAATCCATTTCAGAATGTCGTGTCTATTTGGCTCCTGCACATACAGAACAATCTGTGACCAGTTATGAAATATATTATTTTTAAAATTAGGTTGTGGGTGTATCTATGTATAAATGACCAGTTGAAAAAATATGAATTTCTGGCATTTTCAAACTAGCTCTTAAAATTTCTCTCTTTTTAAAAACCTAATGACTTGCAAAATTTAATTTAATTTTTTTTTTGTTTCATAAACTAAAAAAGACATCTAATATAACACCATACTCATATTTTTCATTTATGCAACATCAAAACAACTGAAACAATTTGCTTCCATTTTTTTATATATCTGCTGTGTTTCAATTTCATCCCAGAGAAAACTCTAGCTTTAGACTTATACAATACACCCAAACTTAATTCCATGAAATGAGTTGTCCCATTGCAGTTAGCCTGTCTAATAAAACAGAGAAGGTCATAGCATTGCATTCATGCTTAACTTTACTACAAGGACAATGCTGAGCAGTCAAGCACGTGTATGTTTTTTTCCAGGACTCGGGTCTAAGTCTTTTTTACAGGACAGGACTCCTAATGGTTTAATCATAAAAATCTGAAACAAGGAGTTGTAAATGAAAAATATGACATAAATGTACCCAGAGTGGCACAAATGGCATCATATAGTAATCACACTAGGCATTTTCAGGGAGCAAAACAATATAATTCAAATCTTTCTACTGAGGAAGGAAAAAGAGCTAACTGAATAAAGTACTTCAGAGGATTGTAACTCACTTATGTTTTCATTTAAATACACATTAAGATTTTTCTAAAAAGGCCAAAGACAGTTTTTGTAACACCACATATGGATGTCAGCAGTGTATGCAAAATGGAGAGAGAACAGTTCATTCTCATTAGGTTTAGTGCCATATTTTTCTAGGTAAGATCAGCTGTAATAGTGGTATCTCATTGTGATTTTGAATCATTAATTTTCTCAATAAAAAGTGCTGGATTTTTAATAAATAGAAACCTCAGAATGCATGCATATTCATGGTCAAGTGCCAAGCGTTATTTAAAAAAGGCTATTGTAAGTCTATTTTTATTGTTCTTTATAGACCACCAGGATCAGATAGTGTGTGGCCTACAGCAATTAGAGATTTACAAAGGATCCTCTGCTGGAACAGCATGCTCAAAAAGAAAATATGATTTGTAAACAGCAAATACTCAAGGCAGGAATCTGTGCTAAAGTTCTGTCTCTTTATAGTCCATAAAAAGAGATTAAGAATTATCATGTGAAAATAAGAGTAGTTATAGAAATTTTCTTCAGGTCACATAGCAGTGGAAATTACATTCTTGATCATGGCATTTTGTCTAGTGATGAATGTCTTGTCTTTGTGCAGCTGATAACACCAGGAAAGTTTCATCTCATTTCTTCCCGCTTCTCTCCAAGCTCCGACGCCAGGCAAACCAATCTGAAGCCTAAATGCTGCTTTCCTCTGGTTGACCTGGATAGCTGTGCAGAGGAATAGATGTTGCTTCTCCAAAAACTGAACTAGGAAATATCATTGACCCTGTCATCCCTAAATGTGATGATCTTAGCTCTC